>NC_045557.1:9558793-9772587 GCF_009769535.1 Thamnophis elegans | reverse complement strand
AAATGCATTGGACTACATCGTCAAGCATCCCCTGCAGGGCTTCTGTTATGGAAGTTGCAGTCCAGACATCCGTGTCTCCACTGTACAAATTGGGGAAGTCAATCAACGAGATCCAGGTGTGTTCCAGAAGTATTTCACGGGAAGAGTCTTCCACTCCTCTACTCACAATAGAATCCCTTATGCCACCAGGCTGGAATTTTGGGCTTGGACAATCTGGAACAATGCCGCCTACGTTCTGACCTAAGCGTAGTACACAAAATTGTCTGCCACTATGTCCTACCTGTGAAGGACTACTTCAGGTTCAACCACAATAACACACAAACAATCGATACAAACTCAAAGTAAACCGCTCCAAACTCGACTGCAGAAAATGCGACTTCAGCAACAGAGTGGTCAACGCCTGGAATGCTCTACCCGACTCCATTGTTACATCCTCAAAGCCCCCACAGCTTCAAACCTCAAACTGTCCACCGTGGACCTCACCCTATTCCTGAGAGGTCCTTAAAGGGGGCGTGCATAAGCGCACCAGCGTGTCTACCGTCCCTGTCCTACCATCCCCATTTATTTGTACCCATTTCCTGTGCTCATCTCCATGTTCATACTTATACCTGCTATCTTGTACACGTTCAACTAGATAGATAGATAGATAGATAGATAGAAAGAAAGAAAGAAAGAAAGAAAGAAAGAAAGAAAGAAAGAAACCATTGGCTTCACTCAACACCTACCAAATGTTGGATGTTCTCCCAAAACTTTAAACTAATCCAACTCACTGCATTTACTTGGCATTCAGACAACACAACAAAGAAAACAACAAAAGGAGATCAAAATTAAGTTTCATGTGTTGCAGGAGTGTGTAGTTTTGAGTCTTTAACTGCCCCGGAGTAAGCAGTCATGTCATCCTCACCAAGTTTCACCAAACAACAGAGAGGGTAACAACCGTGAGGAAGTTGTGCCAAAGGACTCCCGGAAAAGTTGATAAATTAGAATGCAGCTTTGCTGAGTAGCAGATAGAAATAGTCTTAAAGGAGGGAGGAAAGAAGGAAGGGAGAAGGGAGAGAGGGAAGGAAGGATTGGGGAAAAGGGAAGGAAGGAAGGAGAAGTTGTTGGAAGGAGAAGGTTGAGAGGGAGGAAGAAAAAGGAAGGGAGGAAGGAAGGAGAAGGGTGGGTGGGAAGGAACAAAGGGGAAGAAAGGAAGGAGAAGGAAAGAAGGAAGGGTGGAGGGAAGGAAGGAAGGAAGCAGAGAGATAAGGAAAGATGGAGAAAAAGGGAAGGAAGGAAGGAGAGGGGTGGGAGGGAGGAAGAGGAAAGAAGGAAGGAGAAGGGTTGGTGGGAAGAAAGGAAGGAAGGAAGGGGTGAAAGCAAAAAGGAAAAGAAGAAAACTGCCCCCCCCCCAAAAGGGACGAACCTAACAGAGATCAATGTATGGAAATCAAATGCGCAGAAGGGTGGGTGGGCACCTCATGCGTGGCACTGAGTACAGCAACAGCCCAGTGCCCAAGAAACGTTGCCAAACAGGAGGGCAAATTTTGCCATTTCCTTTGCAATGTTGCTTGGGCACTCTCTTCTAAATACAGATCCTCTCGACTTACAACGGCCCTGGGAAAGAGCAACCATTCTGACCACTTTTCACACTTTACAACCGTTGCGGCATTCCCCCCGCCCCCCCCACAGTCACATGATCAAAATTGGGACCCTTGGCTGCAGATTCATATTTACGAGGGTTGCAGTGTCCCTCGATCAAGTTTTGTAAACCTTGACGCATCATTTAGTTCATCCAGTTAGACGCAAATTAATCTAGTTATTCCAGTTAGTCGTAAGTAGAGGGCTATCTCTAATTTTGCATTTGGGAGTCGCACGAACCATTCATTTATCAGCCCCAACAGAAAATGTGTCTTTGGAACTGCCTGCTACAGGGCCCCACCACACCACTCGCTTCGGCAGAGACTCGGAGTGTGTTGTGGACCGTCAGTGGCTAGCAAAGCTGGCAGCAGATTCGGACAGTGAGGAGAGTTGGGGAGGAACCTGGGCCAGTCCTGGAGTCTGGGGAAGGCTCTGAGGAGGGCTCTGTGTCAGAGGTAGAGAGGGAGCCAGGGCCGTCTGACAGTTATCAGCTGCCTTCAGAGTCAGACATCAGTGGGGCAGAAGAACAGCTGGAGCCTGTTCCCAGGGTGCGCATGCACAGAGCTGCCAGACGAAGGGAACAGCTAAAGAACAGGGTTTGACTTGGGAGGCCACAGGTGGACAATGAATGGCCCCTCCCAGAGGGAATAAAAGAGGAGCGACAGGGGAATGGAGTTTGCAGGAGACAATTAGTTCGCTTAATCGGTTCGTGACTCAGATATCGACCTGATAAGGTCTGTGACTGTAAATCCTCCCTCGAAAGGCTTTGCTGGAGGAGAATGAGCAAAATTCACAGGAAATTAATAAAAAGGGGGGGTATTTTGTCGGGACAAGGAGTTTGCTTCAGGCTCTTGGGAAGCCTCGGTCAGAACAGAGGGTTTCGGGTGTCGTGAGAACCCACCCCTGGCAAGACGGGAAAGAGATCCAGGCCAAGCGTGTGGGTTTGTTCCAACGCGATCTGCCTCCCGCCCCACTCCAGCCCCACGCAAGACTTGCCGCGTCTTTGTGTATGGCAGAGAAAGATTATTATTAATCTTTTAAAGCAGGCCTTTTGTGCTCGGAAATGGTGGGTTAGCGCAGAGTTATTTTTAGGCCTGCGTGTCTCACTTTGGGGGCTCACAACTGCGAGCAGAGAAGCCGATAACATCCAGGACTCCTGCTCCGAGGTCCTGCAAAGCACCCTCCCTTCGCACGCACACAAGCACACGCGCACTGGCCCACCTTGCCCACCAACACAAACACGCCTGGTTTTGTCCGCCTTGCACTTTCAACACTCAACGTTTTATTTCCCTTTCCTCTTTTTTCTTTTTTATTATTCCGAGAGGCCTGGTTGCAAAAGAGCAGCCACATTGCCAAGCAGGACTTCCCCACAACCTCTGTGTGTGTGTTTGTGTGTCACACACACACCCCGAGTTGTCGACAGATTGTGTGGCACCAACATTTATCAACCCAGGCAGCTGCTCCCCTGCCCCAAACCCCCAAGAGGACGCACGGAAGCCATGCGTCGCACCGAACATTGGGCTCTTCATTGCCCAATGTATTTATTTATTTTCCTTTAAAAAAAGAAATAAACCAGCAATCTCGGTTTGTCTGCCTCTTCAAGCCACCTTTCCCACTGGGGCACACCAGGGCTCCCTTGAGACGCATTCTCCTTCCAGGCGCATGGCAGGAGATGCAGTCATTTTATACACCGGGCTCCACGCTGCATTGCACACGATCTGGGCTGCACACACACATACACACGCACAATTACACACACACACACACCCTCCTCAAGACACACACTACCATGCCAGAAGCACACAAATCTTCACGTTCTCACAATCGGCACACACAGCCCCAGGAAGGGGAGAAAAACCCAAACGCCCAAATCCTGTTTGCCCACATCTGGCTCTTTGGTAGAGACACACATCAGGAAACACAGCCTGACAGGTAGATGGTTTCTCTTCTCACAAAAGCCCCGTTTTCCTTTCACACGCCCACCTGGCTAGGGAAAAGGGGCTGCTGCTGCTGAGATATTTTTTATTTATTTAAAAGGGGCAGAAAACCCAGAGGGAAAAAGGAGGGTAACTCTTAATATCCATTTTTAATATCCACTTTTTAATATATATATATATATTTTTAACCCATTTCGCAACCTCGCGAGGCGCTCAGTCCAGCTTCGCTTCTTTTGGGGGGGCTTGGATTTTTTTTCCCACGTCGCCGCCCCTTGCATTGAGTTCCCAAGCAGGGAGGATGCCCGCAAAGACCCCGGCGGCTGGGTTCGCACGACCACGACCCCCCCCCCCTCAACCCAGGTCAGCGAAAGGCCAGCCGACGCACAGCAGCGGCTGCCGATCCTTGGAAAGCTCCCTTAAGCTCAACCCGGGACCCGCAGAGGTCGGGGAAAGAAGCGGGAAGCCGGGCTGGGTCGGGCAAAGGCAAAACCCTCCCGGACGTTGCGCGGGGCAAAGCGTCCTCCTGATAGCCGAAGTTAAGTTGCTTGCTCCGATCCCAGGAAGCGCCGGATCCGCCGGCCCGAAGAAGCGGGCGGGCTGCGCTTTAAACGGTGGAGCTTGCATTCGCCCACCCAGGAGCGCAAGAAGGGGCAGCAGCACTCTGTGCATGCCCAGAGGCTCGCTTCCCCGATGGGATTCCTTCCTTTTCTCTCCCGTTTGTTGCCCAGCCCTCCTTACGCTTCGAAGCGGCCAGGGGGTCCGATCCCTCCCTCCTGTCCTCGTCGCCCTCGGGCACTCTGTTCACGCCCAGAGGTATCCACATTTCCCCCGCCCCTCTCCCTTCTTCCCGGCTCACTCACCGGCTCCGGGGCGGCTTGCCTTGCGCGCCCAGGCTGCTCTTTTCGCCCGGCTTACAGCGGAGCCCGGCGGGACGCGCAGCCTCGGCTCGCCCGCGGAGGCTGGAGTGGGGGGGGGGCGGAGAGGAGGGGGCGATCCCTAGGCACGTCCCCGCCTCGCCTCCCTCGCCCGCCCCCGGCTTGGCCTTGAGTCGCCGCCCGTCGCCCAAGTCGGTCGGAGGAGCGGAGAGGAGCGCAGTGCGCAAGGAAGGGAGGCGGGACCCCCTTAGCGGAGGGAGGGGGAGAGGAGGGGGCTCTGGGGGGGAGAGCAGCACCGTCACACACACATACACATAAACACACACACACACAGAGACACCACTTCTCCGCCTCCGAAAAAAGCAAGAGTGCCTCTGGGCGTACGCAGAGCGCTCTCTCTTGTCCGCGCAGGGAGTAGGTAGGTAGGTAGGTAGATTAGATAGATAGATAGATAGATAGATAGATATAGATAGATAGATAGATAGATAGATAGATAGATAGATAGATGATAGATAGATAGATAGATAGATAGATAGATAGATAGATAGATAGATAGATAGATAGATAGATAGATAGATAGATAGAACAAGGGGGGGAGAGGGAGGGGGGACCGCTCCGCGTCCCCACCAGGCGTCGTCCCCACGCGTGGAAGGCACCCCACCCAGCAGCAGTTTGGGAAGCTGGGTGTGTTGTGTTCGAGTTGTGCAACGTGGCTTACCCGGTAGACGAACCCCGGTTAAGGAAAGGGAGGCGCGCCCCATAAGCCCGACAATCAGGCTACCAAAGGAGATGCGCGGAGTTGAGCGCAGCGTGTAAACACACACACACACAGAGTGCCCGTGTTGCGCTGGCAGAGCGTGACCTACTTCACACCGCTGTGGCAAAACAAAGCCACGTCCAACCCACAAAGTACCCGGACTTTCGTTTTGCCTAAACGGGACCTCCTGCAAACTTGCTCTCCTTTCTCGGCTGTTTCCTCCGGAGTTTAGGGCGTGAGAGTTGGGTTCATGAAAACTTGGGTTGATGACCGTTTGCACCAAGGGGTCCTGAAAGGGTTCGGGTTAGGCTGGATTTCCCCCCTCCCCCCAAAAAAGCACCCTTAACAGCCAGGGAAAAGCTGACATCAGACAAGGATGTGTGAATGCAACTGCAAGCTTTTTTTGTTTTTAAAACCTGACCTGGTTAGCCATGTTGGATGAAAGCTAGAAACCTCGGGGGTGGAGGAGGGGCGTTACCTGGAGATGTTGGAGGCGCCACGCCTCTCCATAAAAAGCAAAACAAGGCGCCAGTCCTCATGGTTCCAAACACCCTGCTGTGGAGGAAAACCTTAACCCCATCATATCCTTCTGCAGATGGTGCAACAATGGCTTTGCTCTCCCAGAGCAGGGTTGTGCAACGCACTCTCCTTGCCTCTCCTCTCCATTGTGGGAGTTTACGCACCTGGGTGGTCCTATATTCTCAGGAAGTCAGGTTGCCTCCTGTCTCAAATCCTTTTTTGTTCTGGGGAAATGTTCTACATATTTGCCATCTAGGGAGGGGGATGTAACACCCCACCGGCTCCATTCATCATACCCGAATCTCTCCCCCACCCCCAAAAAACTTAATTTTAATTTCTATTTTTTTCCTGCTCTACACATCTTCGATGAGTATCTATCTATCTATCTATCTATCTATCTATCTATCTATCTATCTATCTATCTATCTATCATCTATCTATCTATCTATCTATCTATCTATCTATCTATCTATCTATCTATCTATCTATATCTATGTATTTATCTATCATCCATCATCTCTCAATCATCTGTCTGTCAATCATCTCTCTCTCTGATCTCTCTCTCTCTATCAATCTATCTATATCCATCTATCTATCTATCTATCTATCTATCTATCTATCTATCTATCTATCTATCTATCTATCTGTATCATCTCTCTCTCTCTCTCTCTCTCTCTCTCTCTCTCTCTCTTTCATCTATATCTAGCTATCTAGAGCCAAGGTGGCGCAGTGGTTAAATGCAGCACTGCAGGCTACTGCTAGATCAGCAGTTCAGCGGTTCAAATCTCACCGGCTCAGGGTTGACTCAGCCTTCCATCCTTCCGAGGTGGGTAAAATGAGGACCCAGATTGTTGGGGGCAATATGCTGACTCTCTGTAAACCGCTTAGAGAGGCCTGAAAGGCCTATGAAGCGGTATATAAGTCTACTGCTATTATTTTAGACTAGAGGATAGAATGGAATGGAATAGAATAGAATATTGAACAGAATAGAATAGAATAGAATAGAATAGAATAGAATAGAATAGAATAGAATAGAATAGAATAGAAAATATGGAATAGAATGGAATACAAGACAAGTAGAATAAAAACTTTATTTCCACTTTAAATATACATTATTCAGCATACATTAAAATGAAATTTTGTTGCATTCAGCTCTCAAAAGATAACCATTATGCATGCATACACACACACACACACACACACACACACACGAGACACAGAAATATCAGAGAGAGGGGCAGGGAGAGAGAGAGACAGAAACTCATCAAGGAGGTGCAGAGGGCAGGAAAGAAATTAAGATTAAGGTGCGGGGGGGGGAGGAAGAGAGATTCAGGTATGATGAATGGAATCTGTGGGGTGTTTTAGCCCCCCCTCCCCAGTTGGCAACCCGGCATAATGCAGATCCCCGGGGGTCCCATGTGTGCCTTACAATTTGGCATTGCAGGCTGCTCCGGTTGCCATGGCAACTGGCTCAGTGCTGGGAGATGGGGGGGGTCTAGAGGGCCGGGTCCTAATTCAGCAGCAGCTTCCTTCCTGCCAGTCCCAAACTGCCATCACGGTCTCCGTCATGACGCAGGTAAAGGTGTGCTGGAAATGGTGCCCCTTTTTGTGCCTGAGTTTGGGCTCCAAAGACAAGGAAGCAGCGATCAAGCCTCAAACAGCAAACCGAGGCTTATCCCTAACCGAGATCAGCTGCTTGAGAAAATGCAGCTGCTGAATATTTGAGGCTTGCTCAGGTACGGTACACAACCTCGGCTAACTTCACCCGAACAGCCAGCCCATAACTCCCACAAATGCCTTAGAATCCCCAAAGACTCCAATCTTAGCTTGTCTTGGGGGTTTAAACCCAGTCACGGTATGCCCCCTTCTGTCAGTGGCTGGTGTTCCCAGGCTAAATGCAGTCTTGCCTCTGAGCATCCGCAGAGGGCTTTTTCTATCTGTTCCGACCTTGGCTTCCTGATACCGTAAAAAGCACGTGCTTAGTTCCCAAAACCCTCTTTTTATTTCAACGGCTGTGGATTATGTTCATTCACAGCCTGTAATGAGTCACAAATAGTTTGTAAAGAGTCCTACAGTAGGCTGCCAAAGTCCTTCGGGATAAGGCTGATAAGGCACCCGCCTTTATCTCCCTGGAAATGCTGCCAAAGACTTAATTGGCAATTAAGACAAACAGAGCATAGAGTCAAAACGGAGCTTCAGAAGGTGAACTGACCAGCATGAACCAAGTTGATTCCTGCAAAGTCTCTCCTGTGCCGTTGCTCCTCCTTTATGTTGGAGGGGCCAATTACCTCCAAGCCTTACTGCCGAGTCGTCCCTTACTATCTTAACTGTTCTTGCCTTCTGGCAGCTCTGTGCACGCACTGGAAACAGGCTCCCCCTGTTCTTCTGCCTTGCTGGTGTCCGACTCTGGAGGCTCCGGAGGCAGCACATATCTCCCAGATGGCCCTGGCCCTCTCTCTGCCTCCGACGCAGAGCCCTCGTCCAAGCCTTCCCCAGCCTCCAGGGCTGGCTCATGTTCCTCCCCAACCCTCCTGTCCGACTCTGCTGCCAGCTGTAATGTAATGTCTTACATTAATTTTTTGCTCCAAAAGATGCATTAGGTCTTATTTTCTGGTTAGGTCTTTATTTTGGGGGGAAATACGGTACTAAATGCATCCATCTGGCTGACAATCTTAACTGGGTCTTATTTTGGGGGTAGGGCTTATATTACGAGCATCCTGAAAAAATCATGCCACTGCTTATTTTCCAATTGGGTCTTATTTTCAGGGAAACAGGGTAGTTCCTTCCACAACCAGCATCCAGTGCCAAGGCTATTCTCTGGAATCACTTGAGCATGTACAGAGTGCCTGTTCCTTACTATCCGAAGCCCCTCCCCTCCCGCAAAAAAAAAAACAACCTTGTTCAATCAGAGTAGGAGAAGGAAGCACCAGAGACTCTGTCTGGGGAAACTGAAGTTTCAGAAGCTTAACCGGTTGCATTAAAAGCAGAAGAGCTGCCACCTTGTGAAAATAATGCCAACCTCCTTGTCAGATTCGTCATTGGGTGCCGGTGTTACAGAAGCCCAGAAAACGGGCTACTCCGCTTATAAAGTGGTACTGTGGGACCCACCCATATTGTTCTGCTCCGAGCTCATTTTGATCTTTTACCTATTAGTTGCATCCTCCTTGCCTTCCACGTTCAAGGCCTACAAAAAAAAAAAAAATGGAATTCAATTTATTTCCGGTTTGGGCAATCTTTGGGGAGCCAGATCAAGTCTGTTTGCCCCCAAATCCTGGGATTTGCTTCCTCAATCCATCTGCCCTTCCTTCTCGGCCTCCTCCGGGGAGAAGCATTAAAATTGCCCAGGATACATTTTTTTCCCGTAAGGTTTTTATTTGTTAATATAAATGTTCACATGTTATATAAACAAAATGATGTCCGGGCCCTTCCTTTTACATCCTCTCATTTACGCAATCCATTTTACATCATAGTTCTGTTTCCATTTTCAGCCAATTTCTTCTCTTCCGTTATTTTTCATCTTTATACTTATTTTTTTCTTAATACATAAACAATATCTTCAATTGCCCCATCAATTTTTACACCAAATTATCATTTCATATTTCCTCCATTGATCTATTTCACCATAAACAACATATATCCCTCTAATTCAATTTTAACATAGAGAGCATTTCTTTCCATTTTTATCCACAATTAACAATATACTATAATTTCTTTATTTCTTAATTCGTTACATAACATTAACAATCTTGCTACTATTCCATTTAGTCTACTAATGTAACTCTTTTTTCCTTTCTTCCTCTTTTAACCATTTTCTCTTGGGCTCTCAAAAATTCCACTTTCAATTATTTTTCTTCTTCTCCCCCTTTCTCCTAACTTCTTCTTCTTTTTCCTATTTTTCTGGTTATTGTGTCTTTTCTTCAGAGTATTTAATTTTATCATTCTAATAATTTCCCCCAGATTTTTCCCTATTGTCCTCCCTTCTTTACTGTTTCGTGGTTTCCTTGTCTGCTTTTTCTTTGTGACTGTAAATCCCAGTGAAATCATCTATCTACATTTTATTTTCAATTCTTTTTTTCTTCTGCATAGAATAGAATAGAATAGAATAGAATAACAAAATTGGAAGGAATCTTGGAGGTCTTCTAGTCCAACCCCCTGCCTAGACAAGAAACCTTATACCATTTCAGACAAGAGAAGAGGGGGGTCAATCTATTTTCCAAAGTATTAGAAGGCAAGACGAAAAAAACCAGATGGAAACCAATCAAGGAAAGAAGCTTACTTGGCATTAAGGAGAAATGTCTGACAGTGGAAAAAATTAACCAGTGGAACAGCTTGCCACCAGAAGTTGTGGGTGCTTTAAACACTGGAGGCTTTTAATGAAGAAACTGGACCCTAAAATGATATAGGGTCTTCTGCTTGAGTAAGGGGTTTGGACTAGAAAACCTCCAAGGTCCCTCCCAAGTTTGGTATTCTGTATAAATTGAACTGGGGCTGTTTGTGAACTGTGAGGTTCTCTACTATTGGATGGGCAAGACAAAGGTGTATAAAGCAAGAATTTGTGTATTTCATCTTATGTTCTATCCTAAGGCTTCCCCAGCATCACGAAGCCACGTCCTCGTCCCGATAAACTCCTTTAATTTAATTAACGGTGAATTTCTCTCCAGCAAAGTCTTTCCTCTCCCACAGGTAGTTCACAATTACTGACCTTGATCAGATGTGGAGAGTGGCCAGGCCAATATCTTTCAGATGCCACAATTCTTGGCAAGAATGCAGGAAGGATCTAATTGTCTCCTGCAAGCTCCACTCCCCTTTTGCTCCTCTTTTATTTCCTCTCGGAGGGGCCATTCATCGTCCACCTGTGGCCTTACTCCCAAGTCGACCCCTGTTCTTTAGCTGTGGCTTCGTCTGGCAGCTCTGCGCATGCACACACTGGGAACAGGCTCCAGCTGTTCTTCTGCCTCACTGATGTCTGACTCCGAAGGCAGCTGAGAACTGCCAGATGGCCCTGGCCCCCTCTCTGCCTCCGACACAGAGCCCTCCTCAGAGCCTTCCCCAGACTCCAGGACTGGCCCAGGTTCCTCCCCAACCCTCCTCACTGTCCGAATCTGCCATCAACTCTGCTGGCAGGTCACAAACAGCTGATGCATTAATGGTGAATACTTACAACCGAGTCTCTATGTGTCATACCAGCCTGTAGTGAAATGGCAGCACATGTGGCCATAGATGGCCACCTCCCCGACCGAATAAGCTCTTTCAAATCCTGCCAACTACAGATCCCATTACCACCGTAAAAAGTCTTAGTAGATCCATGCCAAAATCCCGGGGAGGACACTGAGATCACACCCAGACACAGACAGATAGGCAAAGGGTGGCTGGTGGCACTAATTGGAGAATCACACTAATTTACTGTTTTTAAGTCCTCGCGAGCTTCTCTCTTCTCTTTGAACCTTGGATGTCTTGGGAACAAAAACTATCAGAAGCAGAGGGTACCTCTGAGCATGTGCAGGGTGCCTCTTCTCCCTCCACCCCGCCCTGGAAGATTTGAAGTGGGTAGGCTACACTCAGTAGGCGTTTAACGGGATTCAGATATTTTCAATTTCCTTAATAATGAATTTATAACCTGCTTTTGTTTCCTGGTTGTTTGCGAGTTCACATTGGCAAGCATAGAACAAGGAAAATAATAATAATCTTATTATCCTACACTAGCTGAATACCTGTGCTCCACTACTAAACTATGTGATCGGGCTTGATAAATAAATCGACACTAAACAGCTTAAAAATAAATGTGTAGTTACAATCAGCCTTTCTCCTTCTCTCCCGCAGGCTGGCCCCATTGATCCTCTCCTATCCCTTTCTCTCCCTCAGGCTAACTCCTTAGCATCAGAGCGTTTTTCAGGTTGAGTCACCCGCTGGTCACACCCAACCCCAAGTGGCAGTTGGAACAGAGTTCTTTTCAGGTGGGGAGGGTTAGTAGAACGTCTTAACTCCTTAGCATCAGAGCGTCTTACTAATACTAAAAGAAATTGTAATGATCCGATGGTCATTTCAGAAAATCCTTTCTTAGCAAGCACCTAGAAGCCAAGAGTAACATACGTGCCAAATATCAAGTTTGTAGGCTGTACAGTTCTGGAGATTCAGTGAGGATGCATGAGTGGTATTCACTGATAGATGATAGATAGATAGATAGATAGATAGATAGATAGATAGATAGATAGATAGATAGACGAATGATAGATAGATAGATAGATAGATAGATAGATAGATAGATAGATAGATAGGTGAGGATGCATGAGTGGTATTCACTGATAGATAGATGGATGGATGGATGGATGATGGATGGATGGATGGATGGATGGATGGATAGATAGATAGATAGATAGATAGATAGATAGATAGATAGATAGATAGATTGATTGATTGATTGATTGATTGATTGATTCACTGGGTCATGTTGCTATCTGAAACTTAAGATTTAGATCTTGTCTTTCCATCTTGTAGAAAAGGGTTTCTCAATTTTGGCTACTTTAAGACTTCAACAACCAGAATTGGGGAACTCTGGGAGGTGAAGTCCACCCATCTTAAAAAGTGTCCAAAGTTGAGAAGTGCTGGTCTAAAACGGATGGACAGGCCCAGCCTCTGCATTCGACTCCTGCCATTTAACGCAAAACCTGGGTAGCTTTTCCATCGGCTAAGGAAAAAGCGTGAGAGCGCTCACGAGGAGGGGGGCCTATTTTTAGCTTCCCTTTTCCCAAATGCAAAAGAACAGCTGTTGTGGCCTGTTTGTTGGAGGAGAGGGGGGTTAATGAGAGCGAGATTATCCACTCCCTGCCAATTTTTTTTTTATTTTCTTTTTCAATGGCCCAGTTTGACCACTTCACCAGGCTCTTGGGAAGGACCAGGGGCGCCTCAAATCCGCCTTATTATTTGGCACTGTCCAGATGTGTCTGACTCCAAATCTCAGCATTCCCCAATCAGGGCCGGTTGGAACACTCAAAAGTCTTCAAAAAGGTGAAGTTTATTTATCTAGCCTTTCCCAGCCACTGGAAATGGTAGCGAACAAAATAAGGGCAGGCAATTAGATATATCTTTGGTATTTATTCCCTCTTTTGCAAACTGTTTTTGATTTTTTTAGGAGTGGAGTTTTAGAGAAAGAGAAAAATGGTCCCAGGCTGAATCATTTTCTTTGGCTTTTTTGTGTGTGTGTTTTTGCAGAAAAAAAGCCTGCTCTTGAAAGCTGCAGATTTCCAAATGAGGAGAAGATGCTTAGCAATCATATGAGATTATCAAATATGATCTCCTGGTCAGTTTCCTGAGTCAAGAGTGGGTGATTTTTTTTTTAAACAAAAGATATTTTCATCAATAATTAAAAACATATTTTATTCCTTATTTCACTAATATTATTATTAAGGATGGATGGATGGATGGATGGATGGATGGATGGATGGATGGATAGATAGATAGATGCATAGAGATAAAAGAGAGAATAGAGAATAGATACAGATGATAGAGAGAGATGATAGATGCATAGATGATACCCAAAGTATTTATAGTAATTTTAATATTATATTTATAATAGAAACATTAGAATATTATACTCCATTAACATTACGGCGCAGTGGCTCAGCAGCTAAGATGCTGAGCTTGTTGATCAGAAAGGTCGGCAGTTCAGCGGTTCGAATCCCTAGTGCCGCATAATGGAGTGAGCTCCCGTTACTTGTCCTAGCTTCTGCCAACCTAGCAGTTTGGAAGCACGGAAAAAATGCAAGTAGAAAAATAGGGACCACTTTTGGTGGGAAGGGAACAGGGTTCCGTAAGCCTTCGGCGTTGAGTCATGCCGGCCACATGACCACGGAGACGTCTTTGGACAGCACTGGCTCTTCGGCTTTGAAACGGAGATGAGCACCGCCCTCTAGAATCAGGAACGACTAGCACATATGTGCGAGGGGAACGTTTACCTTTACTTAACATTACAGCATCAAGCTTTTTTTCCCCATAGGGAGACTTTTCCTCTCTGACTTTATTTTCACCAAACACATTCTGTTCACTTCTGACTTGTGAACCTTGGCGGAAAAAAACTCCCGGCCAAGCCTTCACGCCCCTGCACCTAATCGGCATATATTTCACCCCTCATAAAACCCTTGCTCTCCCGCGACAGACAGCAGGCTAATAAAACCTCACCATTACATTATTCATGGGCACCACTACCCCATCCAGCCAGGTCTAACTTGGGAATCCGCTCGATTGAGCTTCCCAGGACTGGCGGTCTCCGTTCCACTTGGAAAAGCTGCTGAGCTTTTAATAAAACTCTCGCAGCTGGAAGGCAATCTCCAGTTCCTAATTAAAAGAGCAAACCAGCTTTCCAAGAAGGAGGGTCTCTCATTGCCGTAGCTCAGTGGTTCCCAAACTTGGCAACTTTAAGACTTGTGGACTTCAACAGAGCTGGCTGGAGAATTCTGGGAGTTGAAGTCCACAAGTCTTAAAGTTGCCAAGTTTGGGAACCTCTGCCGTAGCTCAAGAGCGGGAAATTTGGCGGAGGGTGTTTAAAAAAAAGCAAGCACCTAGTTTTTGCTGGATATTTTGCTTTGCGTTCCTCTTTGGGAGTTTGTTGCAGGTAGTTCTCGGCTTACGGCCGTAATTGAGCCCACTGTGAACTCACCAAATGGATGGGTTGCATTGGCCACCAGGGGGCACCAAGCAACCACTTTGATCCTTCCTGGGAATCATCCCAAACATATAAAGCCAGATGTTATACAGCAATTGAGCCCAACATTTCCCTGTTGTTAAGCGAAACATTTGTTTAAGTGAGTTTTGCCCGTTCGGGACCTTTCTTGCCACATGTCTTAAGTGAATCCGCCGCAGTGGATAAATTAGTAACCTGGTAGTAAGTGAACCTGGCATTGACTTTCCTTTTCAGAAGGCATCTTTTGATATATTTTTTTACTTTTATCTCAGGCACGAGGCTGAGTGTAGGACTACATTTCCGTCGATGATGTATTCAAGCTTCTTGTGCAGTATTTGTTTTCTCCCACATGACAGCAGCTTCTGCCTGCTCTGAACTAAAGGTAAAGGTTCCCCTCGCACATATATGCTAATCATTCCCGAATCTAGGGGGCGGTGTTCATCTCCGTTTCAAAGCCAAGGAGCCAGCGCTGTCCGGAGACATCTCCGTGGTCATGTGGCCAGAATGACTCAACGCCAAAGGCGCACGGAATGTTGTTCCCTTCCCACCAAAGGTGGTTCCTATATTTCTACTTTCATTTTTTACCTGCTTTTGAACTGCTAGGTTGGCAGAAGCCGGGACAAGTCACAGGAGCTCACTCCATTACGCGGCGCTAGGGATTCGAACCACCGAACTGGCAATCTTTCTGAATGACAAGCTCAGCATCTTATCCACTGAGCCACTGGGTCCCAATTATCTAGCTACCAGCCTGGGTTTTCCAACCTGGTGCCTTTTCTGATCGAGGTTTCCCAAGGGCCTGAAGCAAACTGCTTGTCCCGACAAAACTTCTTTTTATTAAGTTACTGTGAATTCCTCTCATTCACATCCAGCAAAGTCTTTCAAAGGAGGATTTACAGTCACAGACCTTATCTGGCTTGGAGAGCTGCCAGGCTGATATCTGCAAAACTTGGCAAGGAGTCTCGGAGAGTCACGAACCAATTAAGCAAATTAATGGTCTCCTGCAAACTCCACTCCCCTTTCACTCCCCTTTTATTTCCTCTGGGAGGGGCCATTCACCGTCCACCTGTGGCCTTCCTCCCAAGTCGAACCCTGTTCTTTAGCTGTTCCCTTCGTCTGGCAGCTCTGCGCATGCGCACACTGGGAACAGGCTCCAGCTGTTCTTCTGCCTCACTGATATCTGACTCTGAAGGCAGCTGATAACTGTCAGACGGCTCTGGCCCCCTCTCTGCCTCCGACACAGAGCCCTCATCAGAGCCTTCCCCAGCCTCTGGGACTGGCCCAGGTTCCTCCCCAACCCTCCTCACTGTCTGAATGTGCCATGAGTTCCGCTGGTTGCTGGTGGGCCAAAACACTGCCTACAATTTACCCTGCTAATCCTTCCATTCTTTTCTCCTGCTCACGTTGCATAAAATCAAAATTCCTGCAGAACGGGGAAAAAGTCGAAGCCTCAGCTGGGCTCCCTTTTTAAGCCCGAGTTCATTTATTTTTAATTAATCTTTTAATTAGCACTTAAGTGCTCTTTACAGCTATATTCATAAATATTTTAGCCCTGTTTATATCGTGTATACGTCTCGTGAAAATATTAACAAAATGCCACCTAGGCCGTGTGTGGAAAGACTTAAACAGCCTTTTCTGGATCAATGACGGGGGGGGGGGGGGGAAATGTTGAGCGATGCATTTAAGGAAAACCGATGGGGTTTTTTTCCTCTTCTTCTTTCTTTCTCGCCTCCTCCGTGCAGTTTTAGCACTGAGGCCTTTCGGAGCTCACTGTTGTTTCCAAAGGAGACTTGGAGAAGCATTTTCAACCCTAATTGAAATACTAATTTGAAAAGCAACAGGATCACACAGCCTGATGGGAAAATGAGGCTCCACAGGGAAGGAAAAGCCATTCTTAGCATATCCCTAAAGATTTTCTTCTTGAAAGGGATGCGATGGCTCAGTGGCTAAGACGCTGAGCTTGTTGATCAGAAAGATCGGCAGTTCAGCGGTTCGAATTCCTAGCGCCGCGTAACGGAGTGAGCTCCCGTGACTTGTCCCAGCTTCTGCCAACCTAGCAGTTCGAAAGCAGGTAAAAAATGCAAGTAGAAAAATAGGAGCCACCTTTGGTGGGAAGGGAACAGCGCTCTGGGCGCCTTCGGCCTTGAGTCATGGCGGCCACATGACCACAGAGACGTCTTCGGACAGCGCTGGCTCTTCGGCTTTGAAACGGGGATGAGCACCGCCCCCTAGGGTCAGGAAGGAGACTAGCACATAAGTGCAAGGGGAACCTTTACCTTTTAAAGATTTTTTGTTGTTGTTGTCGATTGTGGCAACATCACCCTCCCTGAACAAAAGTAAAATATCTGTTGGAATACATTTCAGTCCTCATCTTGCGACTGTCCATTTAGTGACCAAAGTTACAACAGCATTGAAAAAAGTGACTTTTGACCGTGTTTCACACTTACAACCGTTGCAGCATCCCCATGATTTACGTTGGGATGCTTGACAACTGGCTCATATTTGTGACGGTTGAAGCGTCCCGGAGGTCACGTGATCCCCTTTTGCGACCTTCTGACAAGCCAAGTCAATGCGGAATCCAGATTCACTTGGCGACCGGGTGGACTAACTTATCTATTGCAGTGATTCGCTTAACAACAGAGGCAAGAAAGGTCATAAAATGGGGCAAAACCCACTTAACCAATGTCCCACTTAACAACAGAAATTTGGGGCTCAATTGTGCTCGTTAGTCATGGAGTACCTGTAATTAACACTAAAAATATAGGGTGTTTAAAAAAAAGAAATATGGTTTTATGAAATTTTGCAGTCATAAACAAGTAAGTGTTTCTTTGACCTTCCTCACAACAAAGCACAGATCAGAAAATGCCGGATTACAGTTCCCAACATCCCCAGCCTAGTACTTATAGTGCCAAGTGCATTCTTTACTTTAATGGACTTCCTTCGGGGGGGGGGGGGACCCAACCCTTCTTACATTACCCTTTGGACAGTGTTGATGTGATTTGATTTAATCTAGTGAAAATAAAGACTAGGGGAGACATGCTAGCAGTGTTCCAATAATTGGGGGGTGCTCCTATAAAGAAGGGGGGCAACCTATTCTCTGAAGTAGAAATAGAATAACAGAGATGGAAGGGATCTTGGAGGTCTTCTAGTCTAACCCCCTGCTTAAACTGGAAACTCTAGATAGATAGATAGATAGATAGATAGATAGATAGATAGATAGATAGATAGATAGGTAGGTAGGTAGGTAGGTAGGTAGGTAGGTAGGTAGGTAGGTAGGTAGGTAGGTAGGTAGGTAGGTAGGTAGATTAGATAGATAGATAGATAGATAGATAGATAGATAGATAGATAGATAGATAGATAGATAGATAGATAGATAGATAGATAGATGATAGATAGATGATAGATAGATAGATAGATAGATAGATAGATAGATAGATAGATAGATAGAATAAATAGTAGATAGATACAATAAAATACAATACAATAGCAGAGTTGGAAGGGACCTTGAAGGTCTTCTAGTCCAACCCCCTGCCTAGGCAGGAAACCCTATACCGTTTCAGACAAATGGCTATCCAACATCTTCTTAAAGACTTCCAGTGTTGGAGCATTCACAACTTCTGGAGGCAACTTCTATTTCACTGATTGATTGTTCTCACTGTCAGGAAATTTCTCCTCAGTTCTAAGGTTGCTTCTCTCCTTGATTAGTTTCCACCCATTGTTTCTTGACCTGCCCTCAGGTGCCTTGGAGAACAGGTTGACTCCCTCTTCTTTGTGGCAGCCCCTGAGATATATGAACACTGCTATCCTGCCACTCCTTCTTTTCATTAAACTAGACATACCCAGTTCCTGCAACTGTTCTTCATATGTTTTAGCCTCCAGTCCCCTAATCCTCTTTGATCTTTTCTGCACTCTTTCCAGAGTCTCAACGTATTTTTTACATCATGGCAACCAAATCTCACTGCAGTATTCCAAGTGTGGCCTTATAAAGTGGTATTAACAACTTCATGTGCTCTCGATTCTATCCCTCTGTTTATACCTGAAGGCAGGACAAGAATTAACTAGTAATGAAGAAACTAATCAAGGAGAGAAGAACCTAGAACTAAGGGGAAATTTCTTGACAGTGAGGACAATTAACCAGCGGAACAGCTTGCCACCAGAAGTTGTGGGTGCTCCATCACTGGAGGTTTTTGGGAAGAGACCGGACAACCATTTGTCTGAAATGATATAAGGTTTCCTGCTTGAGTAAAGGGTTGGACTAGAAGACCTCCAAGGTCCCTTCCAGCTCTGTTATTCTGATTTGCAACCTCCAAACGTTCCTGTCCACACAGCCCCATTTTTCTGTGGGGCAACAGAACAGCAGCTAAAGGTGGCTGCAAACTTTGCGACTTGCTTGATGGGCGAAGATTTTGGAGGCAACTCCAAACTTTAAAACTTTAAAAAAAGCTGACATCCCACCACATTGCTCCCCCCAAAGCTGCCCTTGTTTTTAGAGCGAGACACCTTCCAAAATTAAGCAATGCATTTAACAAAAAACAAAATAATACCCCCCCCCCCCGGACGAATTAGTGATTAAAAAAAACTTTGGATTGTGCAGAGATGGACAAATTAACACTGAAATTAAAAGATAAAGAAGAGTCGGAATATTATGAAATTTGGAACAATTGGTACATACGGCTGCAAAACAAGAATAAAATTAATTAAGCCAAAAAACAATATATATAAATATATATATATAGAACTGTGCATAAAGGTGTGTAAATATAGAAGCGAAATATTATATACGTGTACAGGTATGATGACATAACAATGTTGATGTAATGACTAAGGTGTTGTAGAAGGGGAAAAAAATAATTTTAAAAAATCTGCTAAAAAAATAAAAAACTTGCAGGAAAAAAGAAAGAGGCTCCTAGCAGTCAGGAATGTTTTAAAAGCTTTATTTTTAATTGTTTTCTTTTGCTTCTATCTTCCGGTTTGCAACCCTTTTCCTCCTCATTTCACAATGGCCGGAAGGATTGTGTTTTGTTTTTTGTGCTGAGAGATGAACAACCAGCTTTCTTTCCCCTGTTGGGCCCGGATCTTTGGCAGACCCTTCCCTCTCAAAAGCTGCAAAAGAAGCTTTTTCTCACACTAGGAAGGGAAAGGAAGAACAGGAGAAATACGAAGAAAAGGATGATAGTGAATTTAAAAAAAAAATACATACCGAGGGGGGCTAGGAAGGTGTGGGGGTCCTTCCTAACACATCCCCTCCTCGTTGGGGGCTTGGCCGAGATGTTGCAACCGAGACCCCCCAGTTGCTGGGGGTAACAGGGCAGGAGGACAGAGGGTGGAGGGTGCTCATTCCCGAGGCTCATCGGGGGCAGGGATCTTTGCACGGGTGGGCTCGACCCCCCAGATCTCCCGGGCGTACTGGGCGATGGTGCGGTCACTTGAGAACTTTCCGGAAGTCCCAATGTTCCGGATCACTTTCTTCGTCCATTCCTTGGAGTTCTGCGAAAGGCCAGCAACAGAGGAATTGAGAGAAGGAAGGGAAACTGTTTTCCTCTTATTTTCTTAAAATACATTTATATTAGAAGTTTTACAAAGAGAATAAAAACTACCAGAAACGAAGAGAGAGGCGGAGAGAAAGAAAGAAAAGAAAAGAAAAATAGGCAAGGAAGGAAACTAATGAAAGAGAAGAAAGAGGGAGAGAGATAAAAGGAAGCAAGGAAGGAAGGAAGGAAGGAAGGAAGGAAGGAAGGAAGGAAGGAAGGAAGGAAGGAAGGAAAATAGGCAAGGAAGGAAAGCAGGAAGGAAGATGAGAGAAGGAAGCAGACAAAAAAAAAAGACGAGAAAAGAAGGAAGGAAAGGAATGGAAAGGAGAGGAAAACTTCCATTTTCCATTGTAGCAAATATAAGTACCGTGTTTTCCCGAAAATAAGACAGGGTCTTATTTTCTTTTGACCCCCCAAAATAAACGCTTGGCCTTATTTTCGGGGAGGTCATATTATTTTTGAGGTGCAGGAGGCAGCAAGCATGGTCACCTCATGGCTGCTGCTGTGTTGCAATATTTTCAGGGAGGCCTTATTTTCGGGGGAGAGCATGCGCTCAAAAGCCCAACTGGGCGTATTATCTGCGGAGGCCTTATTTTGGGGGAAACAGGGTACCATTGCGACTTATGGCTGATGGGCAGGCTCCATCACAATCATAAGTCACATCACAAACAATCAAAACTATTAAAACCATTTTAAAAAAATCATCATTGACAAGAACGTAATCCAGTTTAGTAAAAAATATCGCCCTTTCTCCAATGCACTTATTACAGAGTTGCACTTGCAGCCTCTTTAGAAATGGGTCTCACAGTTTTAAAGAAAATGTTAAGATGATGGATGAAAGACCGAAAAACAGATGCTGCTGGGAAGAAGATTTTATATCCTTACATTTTAGCATCCGTACCCCTAATTCCTCCAGTCCCTGCAACTGTTCTTAACAAAATGTTTTAGCCTCCAGCCCCCTAATCATTGTGGCTGCTCTTCTCTGCACTCTTTACAGAATCTCAACAACTTTTCCGCATCGTGGTGACCGGAACTGGATGCAAAATTTAATTTTAATTACCCGGATTAACCAAATGCAAAATTTAACAGAATTACACTTCGCTCTACTAGCCTTAGCTAAAGTAAAGGTTTGTGTGCTAGTCGTTCCCGACTCTAGAGGGCGCTGCTCATCTCCGTTTCAAAGCCGAAGAGCCAGCGCTGTCCGAAGACGTCTCCGTGGTCATGTGGCCGGCAGGACTCAAAGCCAAAGGAACGTTGTTCCCTTCCCACCAAAGATGGTTTCTATTTTTCTACTTGCATTTTTTACCTGCTTTCGAACTGCTAGGTTGGCAGAAGCTGGGACAAGTCACGGGAGCTCACTCTGTTAAGCATTGCTAGGGATTCGAACCGCCAAACTGCCGACCTTTCTGATCGACAAGCTCAACGTCTTAGCCACTGAGCCACCGTGTCCCAATTATCTAGCTTCCAGCCTTAGATAGATAGTAGCTAATACAACTTATGGTCTTTCCGATTCTACTGTCCCTTGATTCAAAGCAGCGCTAATCCTGCAAATATATGTCCCTCTCCTCTGGCGCAAACTCACCTTGTAAAGGGCGCTGACTTTATCTTGACATTTAATGTAATCTTCGTAGTCGGCAAAAACTTTAAACCTGCACCAAGAAAAAAGGGTGATTACTGGAAAGCCCAGTTTTCTCATTAAGATGCTGGTGGGGCAGCGAATGAGACTCTTGAGGTCATCCAATCCAGCCCCTTGATCCAGATTAAAAGCACCCCCGACTGATGACACTCAGTGTTTCCCACCCTTACCAACTTTAAGACAAGGAGATTTCAACTCCCAGAATTCGCCAGGCAGCAATAATTCTGGGAGTTGAATCCACTTGGATTCAAGGGTGAGAATTTGAAACACTGAGCTTGCTCATTAAAGGTAAAAGTAAAGGTTCCTCTCGCACATCTGTGCTAGTTGTTCCCGACTCTAGGGGGCAGTATATAAGACACCTGGCTCACATCCTAGTTGATTGATGCTTGTATAAGGGGGTGAGAGACAAGTAAAGGGTAAAGGTTCCCCTTGCACACATATACTAGTCGTTCCCGACTCTAGGGGGCGATGCTCATCTCCATTCCTAAGCCAAAGAGCCAGCTCTGTCCGAAGACGTCTCCGTGGTCATGTGGTCATGTGGCCAGCATGACTCAACGCCAAAGGCGCACGGGATGCTGTTCCCTTCCCACCAAAGATGGTTCCTATTTTTCTACTCGCATTTTTTACATGCTTTCAAACTGCTAGGTTGGCAGAAGTAACGGGAGCTCACTCCGTTACACGGCGCTAGGGATTCGAACCGCCAAACTGCCGACCTTTCTGATCGACAAGCTCAGCGTCTTAGCAACTGAGCCACCTACTCATTGTCCACTTTCAATTTCGTTGCTCTTGTTTTTAACTTTTGGTTACTTGAAAAATTTCACTTGAAAAATTTCAGCCCACTGTTGTATTGTCTCCTGCATGGATAAAGATGGAAGAAGGCCTTTGATTTCAGGCAAAATTTTTAAAAAGGGTGGGTGGGGAGGAAATTATCATAATTTTTAAAGTTAGGATTCTTAAAGCTTCGCTTTAAGCTGCCCCCTGCTGGACACCCATCCCAACGGCGGAAAAGAGAGGCTGAGCGAAATACTGTACCCCCCAAACAGATGCTGATGAGAGGGGTGGACTTCAACTCCCAGAATGCCTCAGCTAGAACATGTGGACTTCAACTTCCAGAAGGAAAGATGGCTGCGGGATTCTGGGAAGAGAAGTCCACGCACCCCAGAGCTGCCAAGTTGGGAAACGCTAAATATATGGCCATATTTATTCAATTGATTAAAGGCCTGATTATACCAGCGATTTATGAGCAAATGCCTATAGATGTAGACTATGGATGGATAAGCATAATAAAATATGGGAACCATTTAAATGAAACACAGTAGGTTTTTAAAAAAGCATATTTATGTAATGTATGTGTATGTATATTCTAATACACTTATATAACTATCATCCAAACATTATAAATCTTATTTTTAATAAATATTTACAAATTATAAATATAACAATATATATTTTGTAAATGTTTATTTACAAAATATAAAAACATTTATTACACAATGACTTAATTATACATATATATTCATAATATATGCCTTAGTTACTTCTAAGTAGAATGGCAACCTTTTTTGGGGGGTAACTTTTGTACTATATTTTACGTTGCATTTTTTGTTAATTTTTTTTAAGCACTTGTGGTTTTTAATAATGCATGGGTCATTGTGTTTTGTTCCTTTTAAGCTCCCCCACCCCCGACCTATTACTAACAGAATATCAGACAAAATAACAGAGTTGGAAGGGACCTTGGAGGTCTTCTAGTCCAACCCCTTGCTCAGGCAGGAGACAGATTAACAGAGATTAACAGAGTTGAAAGGGACCTTATAGGTCATCTAGTCCAACCCCTCCGGACCAAGCAGGAGACCCTGCACTATTTCTGACCGAGGGCAGCCCAGTCTCTTCTTGAAAGCCCCCAGGGATGAAGCTCCCACAACTTCCGAAGGCAACTTCTGTTCCATGGGTGGATTGTTCTCCCTGTCAGGAAATTCCTCCTTATTTCCAGGTTGAATCTCTCCTTGGTCAGTTTCCATCCATTCTTCCTTCTCTGGCCTTCAGGTGCTTTGGAGAATAGCTTGACCCCCTTCCTCCTCTCTGTGGCAGCCCCTCAAATATTGCAAGATGCTCTCCTGTCTCCCCTAGACCTTCTCTTCCTTAGACTAGCCAGGCCCAGTTCCTGCAACCGTTCTTTAGAATCTATACCAACTGGCTGCCCAATCCCTTCTTACTTCAAAAGCAATAACAAATATATGAAAACAAACTTTGAGAAAAACCGCTTCCAAGCCATAAGGGAAAAGGAAAATGCGCGGGTTGGCTCTCACCGGTCATGGTACATGAGCATGTTCACGATATCCTTAAAGAGATCCGGCTGCTTGGGTGAGAAGAAGCCGCTGCTCAGCTGGTCCATGGCTTGCTTCAGTTCGGGGATGCGGTCATAATAGTCCTTAGCGCAGTAGCTGTGGGGAAAAACAGGGTTTATTTTAGTCCAAAATGGTTGTCCTGCACTCTTGGGCAGCCTTAGGCAGGCTGCTCCTCCTTCGGCTCCCTACACAAATTAAACCGGAGGGAAAAAACCCTTTTTTAAAAAAATAGACATATTTTATCTGCTGTTTTGTGGGAGGAAACCCCAGTCTGATCCCTCAAAGCGTCTCAATGTTTGGGATGTTTGTGGCCCATCAGCGGAGCTGGCAGCCGATTCGGATGGTGAGGAGGTTGGGGAGGAAGATGGGCCAGTCCTGGAGTCTGGGGAAGGCTCTGATGAGGGCTCTATGTTGGAGGCAGAGACGGGGCCAGGCCGTCGGACAGTTATCTGACAGTGAATCTCAGAGACTCTGTGTCCAGCCTTTCCTTGCACAGCACCTCGTTTGGAAAATGTTGACATGGCAGCTTTCCAAGCTAGATAAGGTCTGTGGTCATAAATACGCCTTTGAAAGACTGTTTGCCAGGCCTTGGCTGAATGGGAATGAGATGAATTCACGTTCGTTTAATAAAAGGGGTTTTGTCGGGACCAAGAATCTGCCTTGTGCTTTTTGGGGAAGCCTGGGTCAAAACAACGAAATATCCAGGTGCCCATTTTAGCCTCACCAAGCAAGTTAAGACTCATGAAATTCTAAAGCTGCAAGAGACGTTAGAGGTCTTCTAGTCCAACCCCCTGCTCAGCCTTCCCTTGCCTTGAGCCCCCTCTGGCACGTACCCCTTCTTGTCCATCTCCTCCACGTCCTCCACCCGCATGCCAAAAATGAACAGGTTTTGCTCGCCGGCTTCCTCCGCCATCTCCACATTGGCGCCATCCATGGTGCCAATGGTCAGCGCCCCGTTCAGCATAAACTTCATGTTCCCAGTTCCAGAAGCTTCGGTGCCGGCTGTCGAGATCTGCTCAGAGAGATCAGCTGCGGGGATCACTGCACGAAAAGAAGAAGAAGAGCCGGTGTGAATCAGATCAAGGAGACTAGACTAGAGAGTGTGTGCCAAAGATGCTTCTTCCAAAGTCAACTGTTTCTCCTTGAAAACGTTTTGCTTCCCATCCAAGAAGCTTCCTCAGTTCTGACTGAACGGTGAAGTGTGGAAGGATTTATATTCCTTGCAGTCCTCTGGTTGTTGGTACTCTTCCTGAGAGCCGCTGTGGCCGCTTGGAGGTTAATCTGTGCCCTCAGGGTCACCTGAATTTTGCAAATGGGTGTGGAACCTTCTTCGAAAGCATTGTGTTGTAAACAACTGAACACACTAAAACTCCTTTCAGCAGTGCCAGAAAGGTTCCACACTCATTTGCACAATTCAGGGGACCCTGAGGGCACAGATTAGATATTACATTATAGCTTTATTGATTATAGCCTATAGGCCATATCAAAGCACAAGGTTCAAACACCCATCGCCAATAAAATCCTACATGAACAATTTACAATAAGAATAGGGTAAAATACAATAGTTATAGGATAAGATGCAATATAATTTAATACATTCGTATGTTAAATGGAATAAAAGGACATAAAATTATACCTCGGTGCCACCCTTACAATCTACCCCAATCAGTCCCACATATGCAGATCTCAACTGAACCATTTCGTTTAAGGACTGTGCTGTGTTAAATGTTACTTTCAAGATCTGGCCAAGTTGTTTTGACAGTAATCATCTAGTAATCATTTCTCCTGCCGTTCCTAATAATATTTTATTCAATTCCATTTGTTTCTCGTGTATTCCGTATTGCTCCTGGTCCTTTTTTAAATCTTGCTTTAATTTGTAAATAGGGCCACCATTCCATATTTATTCCTTGTGTTTGCAGCTCTTGTACTGATTTCAGTTCTCCTTTTTCATCTAAGAGTTCTGCACAGCTTACCACTTTACTGAGATCTGTAGTATTTGGATATATCATTGCCGCCACCATTGATAACCAGATTGGGATTTTCATGTAATGGGTCTTTTTCTATTTCCCACCCAGACCTTAAGCAGAGCATCCTTTGCTATGTGTCTCTGGAAGGATGAATGAGATTTATTATTTCCCTCCCAGAGGAAGCCACGCCAGCGTCGCTGGAGATCTTCTACCTCTGCCGCTCCACAAATGCAGATAAACCTCCAAGCGGCCTCAACGACCCTCCGAAAGAGGACTAACAACCGGAGGACTGGTTGAACATTGCACGGCAGTGGTGGGTTTCAAAAAGTTTTGGAACCTACTCTGTGGGTGTGGCCTCCTTTGTGGGAGTGGCTTGCCAGCCATGTGACCTGGTGGGAGTGGCCTGCCGCCCATGTGTTTTCTCTCTCTCTCTCTCTCTCTCTCTCTCTCTCTCTCTCTCTTTCCTTCCTTTTGTCTCTCTGTCCCTTTTTTCTTTTTTTCTTTCATCTCTCACTCTTTTTCTTTCTTTTTTCTTTTTTTATTTATTTGTTTCTTCCTTTCTTTTTCTTTCTCTCTCTCTCTCTCTGTGTCAGTCTGTCTATCTGTCTGTGTGTGTGTGTGTGTGTGTGTGTGTGTGTGTGAGTGGTGGGTTTCAAAAAATTTTGGAACCTCTTCTGTAGGTGTGGCCTGCTTTCCGGGTCCACTGGTGTAACCTCTTCTAACCGGTTCGGTAGATTTGACGAACCGGTTCTACCGAATAGGTGCAAACTGGTAGGGACCCACCTCTCCTGCACGGTGTAAAGAAGGATTCCTTGACAATCCACGCCAGCAGATCCTAGCCAGAGGCAAAGAGACCTACCCTTTTCAGCCAGGGAGACGCGGTAGTTTTCCAAGAAGATCATCTTCAGCCGGTCACCAACAATGGGGTCGTGGTTGACGATGTCTCCGATGGCGGTAACAAGCTTGATGATCATTTTGGCCATGTGGTAGCCAGGAGCCGCCTGTGGGGGATAAGGGGGTGGGGGGTTAACCTCCCTTTGGGGACCCTCATCCAGCTCAGAAGAGAAACACCTGTTCTGACTACTAAGAGTTTGCAAGGAAATGCCAGGACATCTCCAGGTAATCAGAGTATCCTGACCAGAACTTGGTTCCGGAGCAGAGAATATTGGGTTAAATCAATGTTTGCCTGTCTCAGCACGTGTAAGATGTGCGGACTTCAACTCCCAGAAATCTTAGCAATGGGCTATGCTGGCTGGGGAATTCTGGGAATTGAAGTCCACCCATATTCAAACATGCTGGCTGGGGCATTCTGGGAGTTGAAGTCCACCCATATTCAAGCATGCTGGCTGGGGCATTCTGGGAGTTGAAGTCCACCCATATTAAAGCATGCTGACTGGGGAATTCTTGGAGTTGAAGTCCACCCATATTAAAGCATGCTGACTGGGGAATTCTGGGAGTTGAAGTCCACCCATATTCATGCATGCTGGCTGGGGCATTCTGGGAGTTGAAGTCCACCCATATTAAAGCATGCTGACTGGGGAATTCTGGGAGTTGAAGTCCACCCATATTTAAACATGATGGCTGGGGAATTCTGGGAATTGATAACGACATCACTGGAAGTTTTTAAGAAGAGACCGGACAGCTACTTATCTGGAATAGGTATAGGGTCTCCTGCTGGAGCAAGGGGTTGGACTAGAAGACCTCCAAGGTCCCCCCAAGCCCTATGATTCTTTGATTTGAAAGCTAACAGATGTTAAAAGACCAAGCAGATATTCTCTCTGTATCCCCTCATCACACCTCTGCCTCGAGTATCCCAACTCCCATCTTCCCCAACCCTGCCCTCTGCTTTCCATCCTCACCTTGCCTCCAATCATGACCGTCCGTGGCACAAAGTGCTTGTTCGGTTCTCTCTTGATTCCTGTTGGGGGGAGTAGAGGGTGGGGGGAGAACAGCCACAGTCAGATGAGAAACAAAAACCAGCTTCTCTTCTGGTTTCCCGTCTCTCCCTGCGAATCCTTTCAAAGGCAGGATTCGCACGACCAACTTAGCCAGAAGTCCTGCATTCATTGAACTCATTCCTTTGCTGCTTCTGAGAAGTAGCGGTTTGGTGCAATGGGGAAGGGAGCTGTCTAGAAACTGGGTGAGGGTGAGTTTTAGTCCTCACCTTAGGCATGAAAGCCAGCTGAGTTAGACTCTCTCCATCACAGTTTTATGGTGGGAAAAGAGAAGTGAGGGGTGGGGGAGGCTTAAAGTGGACCAAGTAAAATCAAGGTGGGATATAAATCCGACAATAACGAAATAATCAATGAACCAGGCTTAGCTGAGCTGGCATAATGTGCTAGGCACAAAATAATTTGCAAAACTGAAGAGGAGCTGAGCTTATAATGTGCCCTTGGTTGTTTGGGGATGGATGGGTGGATGGATGCAGACAAAAGGAGAAAGAAAGAAAGAAAGAAAGAAAGAAAGAAAGAAAGAAAGAAAGAAAGAAAGAGGGAAGAAGGAAGGAGAGAGAAAGGAGGAAAGGAAGGAGATAAAAGAGGAAGAAAGGAAGGGAGGGAGGAGAGAGGCAGGAGGGCAGGAGGACGGAAGGAGAGAAAAAGAAGGAAGGAAGAGAAAGGAGAGAGAAGGAAAGAAGGAGAGAGGAAGGGAGGGAGGAGAGAAAAAGGCGGGAGGGCAGGAGGAAAGAAGGAAGGAGAGAAAGAAGGAAGGAAGGAGATAAAGAGGAAGTAAGAAAGGAGAGAGATAGAGATGGAAGGAAGAAAAAAGAGAGAAGGAAGGAAAGAGAGAAAGGGAGGAAGGAGAGAAAGGGAGGAAGGAGAAAAGCGGAGGAAAGGTAGGGAGGAAGGAGAGAAAAAGAGGTGGGAGGGCAGGAGGAAAGAAGGAAGGGAGAAAGAGGAATTAAGAAAAGAAGAAGAGAGAAGAAAGGAAAGAGAAAGAGGAAATAAAGGAAGGAAGGAGAGAAAGAGGAAGGAAGAAAGGAAGGAGAGAGGAAGGAAGGGAGGCAAGAAACAAAAGGAAGGAAGGATCTGAATTTCACCCAGAGAATACCAAATCCCACCAATGACAAAACATGGGAGAGACTCCTGAAGAAAAGGGGGGGGGGTATTCCCACAGCCAGAGGCCGGCACTCACTGTTGTAAAGTGTGATGACATGCAGGCAGTTGAGCAGCTGCCTCTTGTACTCGTGGATCCGCTTCACCTGCACGTCGAAGAGGGAGTTGGGGTTGATCTTCACCTTGTATTCCTTCTCCAGGTAGACAGAAAACTTCAACTTGTTCTCCTAAAACCAAGGCGGGGGACGGGGGGGGGGGGTGCAACGTAAACTTTGGGCTCAACTGTAGTTGTAAGCCGAGGACTACCGGAACGTATTTGGTCCCAGCCTGGCCAAAATCACACCTCTCCCTCACTCCCAACCTCCTCACCTGTTTGATTTTGGCCACATCCCGGATAAAACCTTCGTCATCCACAAAATTGAGAAGTTTCTTCAGCTGATCCAGATCAGAGATGTAGTCTTCTCCGATGCGCTAGAGAGGAAGTTACAGAAAGCAAAATTAGATTAGACTGGATGATTAGATTAGATGAGATTAGAATTCTTTGTTGGCCAAGTGTGATTGGACACATAAGGAATTTGTCTTTGGTGCAGATGCTCTCGGTGTACGTAAAAGAAAAGATATATTCGTTACAAATCATGAGGTACGACACTTAATAATAGCCATAGGGTATAAATAAATCAAATCATACTAGTTTTATTGTTTTTATATGAGGTTTTATATTCCATAAGCTGCCTTGAGTCACGATGTGCGAATAGGTGGCAATATAAACTCCATAAATTCATAAATGAATGCATAAATTCATAAATAAGTAAATAAATAAATATTTTAAAAAATGAAAAACCCCTCATTGCTCCTGCAGGCATATTTCAAGTTCTACATACGATTCCTTTCCCTGTATTGGATACCTCAGACAGTCAGAAATCAAACCCAACAACTAAAAATGCTTTTAAGTGGTTTTGTTCCCCCAACACGCAAGACTACAACTGTCCTTTTGGGTGGGGGGGGGGGTCACAGGAAACAGGAGTCCCACTGCATCTATTCAGTGAGAACATTTAACCAGTGGAACAGCTTGCCACCAGAAAGTGTGGGTGCTCCATCACTGGATGCTTTTAAGAAAAGATTGGCCATTTGTACAGAACGGTATAAAAGGGCTCCTGCTTGAGCAGGAGGTTGGACTAGAAGACCTCTAGGGTCCTTTCCAGCCCTGTTACTCTGTTAACTATATGATTAAAATATTTGGGAATTGCTAAGCAGCAACCATTAGATGCAAGTTTCAACACCCAACACTCAACAGAAGCTTCATGCCATCTGCAAAACCATGCTTTTATAACCAATCTTCATCAAACAAACCACAATGGGCTGGCTGAACTGTAAACCATGATTGACAATCTATAATCGGCTGGTACAGACAAGTGCCTAACTCCGAAGGCAAATCAACTTGGCTCAGCATCTTAAACAGAGTTTATGCAACCAATTTGTTTCGATTTGAACCGCATCATTTCATTAATCATTCGTTTTGATTTCAACCAAATGGAATTAACCTAATTTAATTTGTTGGTGTTAACTGCCTGCCGTTTGGAGAAAAGTAAAAAAAAAAAAAATAGGAAGGGAAATTCATGGCCAGAACAGATATTTTGGGGAAAGCGCATAGAAAATCTTTTGCAGATAAAAAGTTTAGCGACTAACTCCTTGCTTGATCTCATGACACTCTGTACTAATTTTGGCCTAATTGCTTTCTCTCAATCCTGCTGCCTGGAATTCAACATCTACAAGAAAAAATAGGCTATAAATAAACAAATCAATATTAGGGAAAACTGCCAATGGGAAAGGAAGTGACTGTTTTAATGGATTATTTCATTTTTTTTAAAAAAGGAAATTATTAAAAACCACAGGAGCAAATAGCTATTAAGGAAGGTCGTAAACCAATTTAGATTGATCGGTCCATTTTTATTCTCCACTACTTCCAGGCTAAAAACCATCATAAATTTGCCCCCAAATAATAGTATTTTGGAGATGAGCTAAGAATGGATTGCAGCAGTGATGGGGTTTTATTACTGTTGTGGCCAGCATGGCTGGCAGCAAATTCGGACAGTGAGGAGGTTGGGGAGGAACCTGGGCCAGTCCTAGAGTCTGGGGAAGGCTCTGAGGAGGGCTCTGGGTCGGAGGCAGAGAGGGGGGCACAGTTATATGTCAGTTATCAGCTGCCTTCAGAGTCAGAGATCAGTGAGGCAGAAGAACAGGTGGAGCCTGTTCCCAGTATGCACATGCACAGAGTTGCCAGACAAGGGAACAGGTAAAGAACAGGGATCGACTCGGAAGGAAGGAATGGCCCCTCCCAGAGGAAAGAAAAGAGGAGCGAAAGGGGAGTGGAGTTTGCAGGAGACAATTAGTTCGCTTAATCGGTTCGTGACTCTCCGAGACCCCTGGCCAAGTTTTGCAGAGATGGGCCTGGCAACTCTCCAAGCCAGATAAGGTCTGTGACCGTAAATCCTCCCTTGAAAAACTTTGCTGGATGTGAATGAGCAGAATTCAGAGTCAATTAATAAAAGGGTTTTTTTTGTCGGGACAACAAGGAGTTTGCTTCATACTCTTGGGAAGCCTCGGTCAGAACAATTACAGGCTCACCTCAGCTATAATCTCAGCCAGTCCAGGGTTGCATAAAACCAGCCACCGACGGGGCGTGATGCCGTTGGTTTTGTTCTGGAACTTGTGTGGTTCAAATTCGTAGAAATCTTTAAACCTAGGGAAGAGAGTGGCAATAAGAAGAGAGATCTACGCAGGGCAGGGAAAACTATTTCCGTTTGGCAAAAGGGCAGACGAAGATGGGAAAAGAAGAAGAAATAAAATTTTCTTTCTGAAGAAGGCAAAGAATTATCCATTATTGGGGCTGCGTTTGGATTCTAAGATAAAGGTCAAGGTTCCCCTTGCACACATGTGCTAATCGTTCCCGACTCTAGGGGGCGGTGCTCATCTCTCTTTCAAAGCCGAAGAGCCAGCGCTGTCCGAAGACGTCTCCGTGGTCATGTGGCCAGCATGACTTAACGCTGAAAGCGCATGGAACGCTGTTCCCTTCCCACCAAAGGTGGCTCCTATTTTTCTACCTGCATTTTTTACGTGCTTTCGAACTGCTAGGTTGGCAGAAGCTGGGACAAGTCACGGCAGCTCACTACGTTACGCGGCGCTGGGGATTCGAACTGCCGAACTGCCGACCTATCTGATCGACAAGCTCAGTGTCTTACCCACTGAGCCACCGCGTCCCTGGATTCTGTAAATGTCTGAGAACCCGGATTGTTGTTGGGGGCAATATGCTGACTCTGTAAACTGCTTAGAGAGGGCTGAAAGCCCTATGAAGCGGTATATAAGTCTAACTGCTGTTGCTATTGCTATAAATGCAATTGATATTTTCCCAAACTTGATTTAATTGTGTAGTCCGGGATCCTCCTCTTATCCTTAAATAAAGAATCTTAATCAGAATCTTCATCTCAACTATAGTGTTAGCTAGGATCCTCGCTGTAATCTTAACTAAAATCTGGCTTAGAATATTTTTCTTCAATTATAGAGTTAGCCAGGATCCTGATCTTAGCCTTAATTCAAATCTTAATTAGAAATTTTGTCTTCAACTCTAGTGTTACCCATCTAACCCTTCCAACCGTTTTTCACCCTTATAACCATTGCAGCATTCCAATGATCACTTGATCAAAATTAAACTGCTTGGCAACTGACTCCTATTAATGACGGCTGTTGTGTCCCAGAATCATGTGATCCCCTTTTGCGACCTCCTGACAAGCAAAATCAATGGGGAAGCCAGATCCACTTAATAACTGTGCTACTAACAGCCGCAATGATTCACTTAACAACCGTGGCAAGAAAGGTTGCAAAAGGGGACAAAACTCACTTAACAAATGTCTTGCTTAGCAACATTCTTTTTAGGCTCCAATTGTGGTCGTAAGTTGAGGACAGCCTGTATTACAGCAGCTGCAGAGTCGTGTGACACTCGGCCTGTATTTATGACGGTGGCCATGTGATCTGCTTTTGTGACCCTCTGACAAGCAAAGCCCATGGGGAAGCCAAATTCACTTAACGACCATGTTACTAACTCAACAACCGCAGTGATTCCACTTAACAACTGAAAGGCAAAACTCAACAACGGTCTTGTTGAACCATGGAAATTTTGGGCTCAGTTGGTCCTACGACAAGGACCTTCTATATTCCGGCACCTGTTCAGCTTCAAGAGAAGAGAGCTAACCCTTTTTGTTCCTTCCGGTTGCACTTTCGTAGGCTGCACAACCCTTCTTTTGCACAAGAGAGTCCATTGTGCCAGGTTTGCACAAGGGTCCAGTCTGCTCTCCTCTTGCTTGTCCCCTGATGGTGGGAGAAATCCCCCTCCCGCACTCCCTCCATCTCCCTGGGACTCCAGATACCTACACGGTGGCCTTCAGGATCTCAGAATGGATCCAGGCAACTCCGTTGACCGCATGGGAGCCCACGATGCAGAGGTGCGCCATGTTGATCCGTTTGACGCTGCCTTCTTCCACCATGGACATACGGCGCATCCGGTCGAGGTCTCCCGGGAAGGTGGCATAGACTCTCTGCAGAAGACATGGACAGACACACACACACATACACACCACAAAGACGCGGTTAGGGCAATTGTTGCAAATGACCAGATTCACACACACAGCCTTGTGTGTGCCTTTCCACGGTTATTTTATGTTGTGGGAATGCATGATCCCTGGAAACAGCTGGAGAACACGAGGCCTCCTTGAGGGACCCAAAGAGAAGGCAGGAGAAAGAAGAGAACAGAGAGCCAGCTGGAATGGAGTAGCTAAGCAATGGGTTTGGCTGGCTGGCTGGCTGTCCAGGTCCTTAGAACACACAATAACACACACAGACTTGGAAGGGACCTTGGAGGTCTTCTAGTCCAACCCACTGCTGAAGCAGGAGACACTATAACATTTCAGACAAATGGGTGTCCAACTTCTTCTTTAAAATATCTGATGATGGAGCACTCCCCAACTTCTGAAGGCAAACTATTGCTTGATGCCTCTCTCCGTTGGGAATTTCTCCTTAATTCTAGGTTGCTTCTCTCCTGGGTTAATTTCCATCCATTGTTTCTTGTCTTGCCTTCTGGTGCTTTGGAAAAATAGGTTGATCCCCCTCTTCTTTGTAGTAGCCCCTTAAATGTTGGGAAACTGCTGTCGTATCTCCCCTGAAAGGTAAAGGTTCCCCTCGCACATCTGTGCTAGTCATTCTTGATTCTAGGGGGCAGCGCTAATCTTCGTTTCAAAGCCGAAGAGCCAGCGCTGTCCGAAGACGTCTCCGTGGTCCTGTGGCTGGCATGACTCAACGCCGAAGGCACACGGAACGCTGTTCCCTTCCCACCAAAGGTGGTTCCTATTTTTCTACTCACATGTTTTACCTGCTTTCGAACTGCTAGGTTGGCAGAAGCTGGGACAAGTCACGGGAGCTCACTTCGTTACGGGGCGCTGGGGATTCGAACCGCTGAACTGCTTACCTTCCTGATCGACAAGCTCAACATCTTTGCCACTGAGCCCCCGCGTCCCTTATCTCCCCTAGACATGCCCAATTCCACAACCGCTCTTGGTATGTTTTAAGAGCCATGGTGGCAGTGGTTAGATTGCAGTACTGCAGGCGACTTCTGCTGACTGCCCTTAGCAGTTCGAGTCTGACCATGCTCAAGATTGACTCATCCTTCCAAGGTGGGTAAAAGGAGGACCCAGATTGTTAGGGGCAATGGGCTGACTCTGTAAACCACTTAGAGGGGACTGAAAAGCTCTGTGAAGCGGTATGTAAGTCCCTTTGGAGCTTTGGGCCAGAAGGTTGGGGCAAGAGATCATCTGGTGCTTTGGAGAATAGGTTTATCCTTTCTGTGGCAGCCCCTCAAATATTGGAAGATGCTCTCATGTCTCCCCTGGTCCTTCTCTTCACTAGACTAGCCAGGCCCAGTTCCTGCAACCGTTCATCGTCTGTTTTAGCCCCCAGTCTCCTAATCCTCTTTGTTGCTCTTCTCTGCGCTCTTTCCAGAGTCTCCACATTTGTTCATATAGCGTGGCGACCAAAACTGGACTCAGTGTTCCCAAGTGTGGCCTTAGCAAGGCCTTCTAAAGTGGAACTAACCCTTACACCTGATTTTGATCCTATATCCCTATCCAGGAGCAGTCTACCTTGATCTATCTGACTGCCCAAAATATGAGCCATTCGGCCCCAATGAACCTTCCGGGAGGGTGGGATTGTACTCACATCGAGGAAACGCTGGTTGATTTCATAGATGATCTCCAAGTGACGCGGCAGGAGGGTCTCAAAGAGGTGGACGGGCCAGCGCTCCAGCGCCTCTGGCAGCACGGTGTGGTTGGTGTATGCGCAGGTGCGCACCGTGACATCCCAGGCCTGCAATGCGGAGAGAGAGAGAGCAAAGCTTGTTTCAGAGGCACATCGTTTGCAAACATTGTAAAAAACCCAGTGTAATACTGCAAGTGACTTCTGCTGACTGCCAGCTGCCTGCAATTTGACATTTTGAATCTCACCAGGCTGAAGGTTGACTCAGCCTTCTGTCCTTCACAGGTGGGTAAAATGAGGACCCAGATTATAAACCATGGAGAGAGGGGCTGTAAAGCACTATGAAGCGGTATGTAAGTCTAAGCGCTATTGCTATTTTTCCCTCCCTCCCTCCCTCCCTCCCTCCCTCCCTCCCTTCCTTCCTCCCTCCTGTTAAAATGCAGGATTGCAGCCTAACTCTGCTCACAGTCAGGAGTTTAGTCACCAGCTCAAGGGTGACTAAATCTTCTGTTCTCCTAAAGTGGGTAAAATGAGGACCCAGATTGTTGGGGGCAAGAGGCAGACTCTGTAAATTGCTTAGAGAGGGCTATGAACCACTGTAAAGTGGTATATAAGTCTAAGTGCTATTGCTATTTTTCCTTCCTTCCCTCCTTCCTTCCTTCCATCAATGCCTAAGGTTTTTTTTTTTTTGTCAAATTACAGATTCTTACCTTATCCCAATCCAGCTTCTCAATATCCATCAAAATCCTCATCAGCTCTGGGATGGCCAGCGAAGGGTGTGTGTCATTGAGTTGAATGGCGACCTGCAGTTGTCAAAACACAACAAAACCGAGGGAATGGTGGGAACTTAAAGACCCCCAAGGTCCCTTCCAAGCGGCATTGTCATTTCAGCTGTCCTTAGGCCCATTTTACAGCTGAGAAGGCTGAGCTCCAAATTCCCCAATAAATCCAGAATAATTCCTCAAGCTTCTGCTGCTAATCCCCCTCTGAACAAAAGAAGCAGCCCCAACTCTCCATCCAGCTGGGTGTGACCCATCTTGAACCCTCTAGGCCTGTTCCCAGTGTGCGCATGTGCAGAAGGGAAGTGCTAAAGAACAGGGGTCGACTTGGGAGTAAAATCACAGGTGGACGGTGAATGGCCCCTCCCAGAGGAAATAAAAGAGAAGCAAAAGGGGAGTGGAGTTTGCAGGAGACCATTAGTTTGCTTAATTGGCTCGTGACTCTCCGAGACTCCTAGCCAAGTTTTGCAGATATCAGCTTGGCAGCTCTCCAAGCCAGAGAAGGTCTGTGACTATAAATCCTCCCTTGAAAAACTTTGCTGGATGTGAATGAGCAGAATTCACTGTCAATTAATAAAAGGGGTTTTTGTCGGGACCAGGAGTTTGCTTCAGGCTCTCGGGAAGCCTCGGTCAGAACACAAAGGAGGAGAGGAGAAATGGGACTCTAAAGCTGAAAAGGGAGCTGAATCAAAACTGACCACCCCCCTGAGATGGGGTCTCCACTGGTTCCCTGAAAAACTGCCCCCCCCCCAGGCTCGTCCGGTGAGCTTTCCCACCCACTAAACCTCCTGGGACACAAGATTGGCAGATGCACCACAAACTGCTCTGTTGAGTACCTTATCTGGGAAAGCGTCAAAGGAGGTGCGGACAGGATCGCGGCTGCCAAACTTGGAGGATTTGAACCGGCGGATGATATCTTGAAGCGTGGCGGCCACCACGAAATACTCCTGCTTCAGACGCAGCTCTTTACCTTCGAAGAACTGCGGAGAGAAAGGACAGACATCAACCTATTATTGCTGGCAGCAGAATCGGACAGTGCGGAGGTTGGGGAGGAACATGGGCCAGTCCTGGGGGCTGAGGAAAGCTCAGTCGAGGGCTCTCCGTCGGAGGCCGAGAGGGAGTTAGACAGCAGTGAGGCAGAAGAACAGCTGGAGCCTGTTCCCAGTGTGCGCATGCGCAGGGCAGCCAGAAGACAAGAACAGCTCAGAAAGCAGGGTCGACTTGGGAGGCAAGCCACACCTTGGAGGTGATTGGCCCCTCCCAGAGGAGACAAAAGAGGAGCGAATGGGGAGGGGGCTTTTGCAGGAAACAATTCACCCCTTGGATTGTGTCAAGAGTGGAAAGTTCTATTTGTGACTATAAGAGACTCTGTGCCAAGGATGGCCTTGTCCTGCGGTTGGAAACTAGTTATCTGGCAGCTCTCCAAGCGAGATAAGGTTCGTATGGATAAACATTCCTTTGAAAGACTGTTTGCCAAGCCTTGCTGGCTGGGAATGAAAGGAACTCACAGTCGTGTAAATAAAAGAGGTTTTGCAAGGACCAAGATTCTGCTTCTTGCTTTCTAAGGAGCACCTATTCTCCAAAGCACCTGAAGGCAGGAGAAGGAGCAATGGGTGGGGAAAGATTATCTATGGACAGTCTCAATCCTGGTTGTCCCAAAGGTGCTTTTTTCAAGAGGCAACTGGACTTTCGGGCTCTTCTTTGAAGAGGTTTCGCTTCTCGTCCAAGAAGCTTCTTCAAAGAAAATCCAGGAAGTCCAATTGCCTCTTGGGAAAAAAAAAAAGCACCTTTGGGACAATGGATGGAAACTAATAAAGGAGAGAAGCAACCCGAAATCAAGGAGAAATTTCCTGACAGTTAGAACAATTAACCAGTGGAACACCTTGCTACCAGAGGTTGTGGGTGCTCCATCACTGGAGGTTTTTAAGAAGAGAATGGACAGCCATCCTTCTGAAATGCCAGGGGAATGGACTAGAACATTCCCCAACCTTTCGGACCTCAGGGACCACTAAATTCATAATTTTAAATCTCGTAGACCACTAATATGATTTGGCTAATGAATGGCTGGGTGGGCGTGGCCAACTTGATGTCACTCACGTTGAGGGGCACCTCGCCGGCCTCTACTCGCCCCTCCCCTCCCAGCCCCTCCTCTCCTGAGCCCACCCGGGCTCCTTAGGGCCCCGACAGGAAGCCGTTGCTGGAGCTAAGCAGCCGCCAGGAGAAAGAGGTGGCAAAACAGCTCAGTTCAAATTGGATCTGATCGAGAAGGAGGCTCAGCAGAAGCACCTCACTGAGGACTAGGAGCATGGGCTTTCCAAGCAGAGGGAAGGCCTGCGGGAATGCAAGGCCAGGTACTGGTGCCTGGAGGCTCAGAGGGCTGAGATGGTCAGCCAGTTCCAGGCCATGATGCAGTCCCACTGGAATGAGGCCCTCCGGCTCTTCGCCACCAGCGATGCTTCCCTCCAGCCTTCGCCCAAAGCCCCCCACCAGGAGGTTGAAGCAGACCCCAAGTCGGAATTTCTGCTCCCCTCTGACCCTCCCAAAAAGACCCCGAAAGGGGAGACTCTCTGCAGCAACACAATCATTCATTGCACGTATCCAGTCCAGGGCCCATAGTTTGAGGACCTCCGATTTAGTGCAATATAAAAAAGGCAAATCTTTTTTCTGCGCACCACCAAAACGTTCTTGTGGATCACCAGTTGGTGACCGCTGATTTAAATATTCCCTGGCACATTCGGGGGGGGGGGGAATAATAGAAAAAGATACTTGCATTATCATTGGGATACAGAACACGGGAAATGTTTTCTGCCAAATTTCGGTCCAGCACGGCCTGGATGTAGCCACCCACATTGACTGAAGAAGGGAAGATTTTTTTTAAAATGGAGAGAAAAGAATAGGTTAATATAATTTAATGAACCATAGGGAGCTTCAAAATTAAAATAAAAAGATCATTAGGACTAGAAACACAGCCTTCTTGGTGTTAGTGCCACCTCTGAACAAAGTTTGGTTCGGGGTCATGTTTCTGAGTTTATCTATTTAAACCGAAGTTTCCCAACCGTGGCAACTTTAAGGTCTATGGGCTTCAATTAACAAATGTTTCGCTTAACCACAGAACTTAGGGCTTCAATTGTTGGCATAAGTCACCCGAGATCAGTTTCAATCTCAGGTCGGTGCTACTTACAATCCTTCAGGTTGAACTCGTTGGGAGCCCTGGCGGACCACAACCGCATGGTGTTGACTGTGTTGTTGCGATACCCAGGCACGGGTGTGTCGTACGGCAAGGCGAGCACCACCTGCGCGGGGAGGGGGAGGGGGAAAAAGTAACCATGATCAGTCCCCAGTCAGACCCAGGCTGCACCTCGGCTCAGTCAGCTGTTGCAGAAAGATGCATGGAATCTAAAATGATCATGTTAGAATGGAGTTTGCTCAGAAGCTGAAATACACCAAGTGAATGAGAGGAAGAGTGGGAAACAGAGGAGAGAAGAAAGATGGGAAGAGAGGATAGGAGAGAGGGGAAGGGGGGAAGATGAGGAGGATAAGGAGGAGTGGTATGAAGAGAGAGGAGAAGGAGAAAGGAAGGGGAAGTAAGAGTAGAAAAGGATGATGGAGGGAAGAAAGGAGGTAGGAGAGAGGTAGAAGAAAGAGGTGTATGGAGAGCAGAAGAGCTAATAATGAGTTTTTATCTTTCTGGGCGTTGATGACAAGAGGAACTGATGTAATTACTACTTAATACAATAGGATATTGGCTATGTAATAGTACACATGTGATTATATGTTATGAAAATGGAAAATAAAAAAGTATATTTTCAAAAAAAATGATAATGTTGGAAGGCCGTGGTCATCTCTTGAATGGACTACTGCAATATGCTCTACCTGGGTCTGCCCTTGAATAGTTAGAGAGAGAGAGAGAGAGGGAGAGAGAGGGAGAGAGATGGAGGGAGGGAGACAGAGGGAGAGAGGGAGAGAGAGGGAGAGAGAGAGAGAGAGGGAGAGAGAGAGGGAGAGAGAGGGGGGAGAGAGAGAGAGGGGGAGAGAGAGGGAGAGAGAGGGAGAGAGAGAGAGAGAGGGAGAGAGAGAGAGAGGGGGAGAGAGGGAGAGAGAGAGAGAAAGAGAGAGATATGTAGATCAGTGATGCTGAAAAGGGAGCATGTGCGCTTTTCTAGGCTGCAACCAGGGAGAGGAGCTGCCCAGGGGGCATGCGCACATTACAAAACGAACTCCTGGTTTCTAATCTTCCGGTTACTGGCGCACATGCATGGGCGATGATCAGCTGGCCAGCGCACTTGCTCACGCTGGAAAATGGAAGACCGGCTCTTCCAGTTTCTGGCACTGCCTACATGAAGGCCAAGTGATTGTTGCACACGCATGTGTGCCAGAAACCCAGAAGAGGAATGGGCAATGACTCACGTGCTAGGTGACATGGCTCCGTGTGCTACTTTGGGCATGCATGCCATAGGTTCACCCTCATGGATATAGATAAATAGAATGATAGATATAGATTTGATGAGATAGATAGATAGATAGATAGATAGATAGATAGATAGATAGATAGATAGATAGATAGATAGATAGATAGATAGATAGGAGAGAGATGATAGGTAGGTAGGTAGGTAGGTGGAGAGAGAGGGGGGAGAGAGAGATGATAGATAGACAGACAGACACATGGACAATAGATAGATAGGTAGGTAGGTAGGTAGGTAGACAGACAGACAGACAGATAGATAGGAGAGAGATGATAGGTAGGTAGGGAGGGAGGGAGAGAGAGAGAGAGAGATGATATTTAGACAGACAGACAGACACATGGATGATAGATAGATAGATAGATAGATAGATAGATAGATAGATAGATAGATAGATAGATAGATAGATAGATAGATAGATAGATATAGATAGATAGATAGATAGATAGATAGATAGATAGATAGATAGATAGATAGAGATAGGTAGGTAGGTAGGTAGGTAGGTAGGTAGAAGCTAGCTAGCTACTTAGACAGACAGAAAAATAGAGCTGTCTGTCTGTCTATCTGTCTAAGTAGCTAGCTTCTATCTATAATCTATTGTTCTATGATAGATATAGATAGATACAGTGGTGGGATTCGGCCTGTTTGTACCCCTTCGGGAGAAGCGGTTGTTAAGTTTCTGAGGAGTTTGGAAAACTGGTTGTTGGAAGAAATTATTAGGGCAGAGAACCGGTTGTTAAATTATTTGAATCCCACCACTGCAGAGATAGGTAATGATAGATAAATAGAGATAGATATAGAAACAGAGAGAGAGAGAGAGACAGAGAGAGAGAGAGACAGAAAGAGAAAGAGATAGGGAGAGACAGAGACAGAGAGACAGTGACAGAGAGAGAGAGAGAAAGAGAGACAGAGAGAGACAGAGTGACAGAGAGAGACACACAAACATACAGAGAGACAGAGAGAGAGAGAGTGACACACACACAGAGAGAAAGACACACACACACACACACACAGAGTGATAGAGAAAGAAAAAGAGACAGAGACACACACAGAGAGAGACAGAGAGACAGAGTGACACAGAGAGAGAGAAAGACACACACAGAGTGACAGAGAAAGAGAAAAAAGAGACAGAGAGACAGGCAGAGAGAAAGACATAGAGATACACAGAGAGAGTAACAGAGAGAGAGAGAGACAGAGTGATAAAGAAAAATAAAAAGACAGAGAGAGAGAGAGAGAGATGATCAAGTTTAAAAAGTCTGCTATGCCATCAGTGCAAAATCTGGCATTGCTCTGAAGACCACAGAACAAATGATAAAAGTTACAGGAAGAAGCCTTTTCGCCCGACTTTCCCTTTCTGATTAGATGACAGCCACCTTTTTTCCTCCCCTCCCCCTCCCTCTATCCCCGGTGAAGTAATTTTGGAATGAGAAGCCTGAGCAGGAAGCATCGCCAAAGAAATAAAGTCAAGGCTCTTGAGCCCAATTTAGGTCTAGGAATATCAGCTCAGTTAAGCCGATCGGCCCCAATTTAATTTGTCGAAATTCTTGGGGGAGAAATCCATTCAGTTCACTAAAGTGATTGGGAAAAAGGAACCCGGCAATTATTCAACCTCCTCGGGGGGCATCACGTTTAAACCGATCTGAACCAGAAAGCTGGTTCCCTTTGCAAAATCAATTCAAAGTGCCTTTGGCGATTTTAAAGTGTTTAATATTAGCAATATTAATACAGGTAAAGGTTCTCCTCGCACATATGCGCTAGCCGTTCCCGACTCTAGGGGACGCTGCTCATCTCTGTTTCAAAGCCCAAGAGCCAGCGCTGCCCGAAGACGTCTCCATGGTCATGTGGCCGGCATGACTCAACACCGAAGGCCCACGGAACGCTGTTCCCTTCCCACCAAAGATGGTCCCTATTTTTCTACTTGCATTTTTTATGTGCTTTCGAACTGCTAGGTTGGCAGAAGCTGGGACAAGTCACGGGAGCTCCCTCCGTTACGCGGCGCTAAGGATACAAACCGTCGACCTTTCTGATCGACAAGCTCAGCAACTACTAAGCCACCACGTCCCTCTCATAGGTAATATAGTAATACTCTATTAAGGTAGGCTTAGTGGTCGTCTGAAGTTAGAATGGAACCTCCCTCTCAAAAGCTACTTAAAATTCAGTTTTTATGGCCTAATTGCCCCCTCTCCCCCAATCACAATTGCACTTTGGAGGGGTGAGGGCTCAGCAACCAACCCGCATTTATGGCCATTTACAGCAGCATCAAATGGTCATGTTACCACAATTTATGAGGGTTCTTTTCCCCCAGGAAACCATCATTTATTTCTGGTTTCAGACAAATAAACAAGGCTTGCCAAACAATGGGTTCACTTAACAACGGCCACAAAAAAGGCTGTAAAAATCACTCGCAGCTCACTCACCAACTGGGAGCTGGGAAATTCTGATCCCAATGGGGGTTTTCCAGGTAGTCCTCGACTTACGACCACAATCGAGTCCAAAAATTTTTTTGTGGCTAAGCAAGACATGGTAAGAAAGGATTGTTCCATTTTACAATCCTTTTGGGCCACAGTCGCTAAGTGAATCCCTGCAGTTGTTAAGTTGGTCGCACGGTTGTTAAGTGGATCCGGCTTCGCCACTGACTTTGCTTGTCAGAAGGTCACAAAAGGGGATCGTGTGACCTTGGGACACTGCGACCGTCATAAATACGAACCAGAGTCCCAATTCCGATCAACGTGACCATGGGGATGCTGCAACGGACGTAATTGTGAAGAACAGTCACTTTTTAAAGTGCCGCCGTAACTTTGAACGGTCACTAAATGAATAGCTGTAAGTCGAGGACTTCCTGTCATGTAGGAACTCCAAACAGCAGCAGCGAGAGATGGAAGTGAAAAGTCTTGTGGGAATGCAACCAGAATGCCGGATAAGAGAAACGATGGGTGGTCGAATTCAGCCACTTCTACCCAGTGTGAATAGGTAGCGACGGCAGCGGGAGGCTCCGCCCACCTACCCGGATGGCATCACGTCCCACTTTTGATGCTCTGCGCATGCACAGGAGGTCCTGCACCTGCGCGGAGGTGGTGCGCGCAAGCAGAGCGAGCGAGAGCTTCCATTTGCAAACAGTAGTGAAAGTAAGTTGATTTTGCCCCAGGTTGTATCCCAGGGAAGCTGTGATGTTTGGGGAGGAAACACTAGGAGGACGTCCACATACACTCACCTGCGCAAGGACCAAAAGCCGCTTACCTGCGTGTCAGCCCACTTCACTTGTCCCTCTCCGTGTTGCACGTGTCCGTAGAAGTGGACAGGGATCATGTACTCCGGGCGGGCCTTCTCCCAGGGATTGCCGTAACGCAGCCAGTCGTCGGCTTCCTCCACCTGCCAGCCTCCTAGGATCTTCTGGTTGAAAATGCCGAACTCGTAGCGGATCCCGTAGCCGTAAGCAGCCAAGCCGAGAGTCGCCATGGAGTCCAGGAAGCAAGCTGGGGGGCGACGGTGAAACCCACATGAGGACCAGTGAGCAGAATGGAAAGAAGACTAAAGTACATTGGAAAGCAGGAGGCTCCGACTTTGACAACATTAAGACTTGTGGACTTCAAGTTGGGTGGGGAATTCTGGGAGTTGAAGTCCACAGGTCTTAAAGTTGCCAAGGCTGGATACCCCTGATTTTGTTCTGACTGAGGCTTCCTCGGAGCGTGAAGAGCCTGTCCTGGTCCCAACAAAACCCCTTGTATTAATTGACTGTGAGTTCTGCTCTTTCCCATCCAGCCAAGTCTTTCAAGGGAGGATTTACAGTCACAGACCTTATCTGGCTTGGAGAGCTGCCAGGCTGATATCTGCAGAACTTGGCAAGGAGCCTCAGAGAATCACAAACCAATTACGTGGACTAATTGTCTCTCCTGCAAACTCCACTCCCCTTTCGCTCCTCTTTTATTTCCTCTGGGAGGGGCCATTCACCGTCCACCTGTGGCGTTACTCCCAAGTACGTCCCTGTTCTTTAGCTGTTCCCTTCGTCTGGCAGTTCAACGCATGCACACACTGGGAACAGGCTCCAGCTGTTCTTCTGCCTCTCTGATGTCTGACTCCGAAGGTAGCTGATAACTGTCAGACAGCCCTGGCCCCCTCTCTGCCTCCGACGCAGAGCCCTCGTCCGAGCCTCCCCCAGACTCCAGGACTGGCCCAGGTTCCTCCCCAACCTCCTCACTGTCCGACTCTGCTGCCAGCTCCTCTGGCCGCTGGCAGGGCACAACAGCTTTAAAGTGAGTTAGACGTAAGGCATGTTGGCTTGGTTTCACTGAACACCCAATGCTATGGTTTGTAAATGCACAAAATATAGAAAGAAACAAGCCACATTAAGGGTTCGCTGGTTGTGCGAACCAGTCCCAAGTTTGACTGAAACCAGGGGATTGCAGAAACCACTGGCTGAGTGTGGCACACTGGAGGCAGAAGCGTCCCCAGAAAAACCTGCATGAGTTAGTAACTTCCTCTGAAATGGTTGCCTTAAAATATCTGGATTGGAGTTGGAAAGGAGACCAACAGGAAATCTGCGAAGGCAGACAGGGTTGATCTCTTCCCTATTAACGGCAAGCAAACACCGTGAGACCACCTCAGGGCCTCCACTCAACTCAGTAAAGTGAGATTGCACTTTATTCTGAAGACCTCTCTCTCGCTAACTGTCACAGGCTGGGGCTTGTGCAACACACTCGGGCTGAATTCGCACCATGTATCTAGCATACAAAAACAGCCTGAGAAAGCTCAGCCTAATGAATATACCGTAGATCCATCCCTAAGTGGGTTGTGGGCAACAACCAGACTCTAGATCCAATGATGGCGAATCTATGGCATGGGTACCAGAGGTGGCACAGAGCCCTTCTCTGTGGGCACGCATGCCCTCTTCTGGTTTTTGGCACTGAATTTCATGGGCACTGGAGCACTGGAAAACAGTCCCAAGACAGTCCATTTTGGGGGCATTTTCAGGCCATTTTGGGGGCTCAAAATGGCCCGAAAAATGGCCTGAAATGCCCCCCATAATGGCCAAAAGCGCCCAAAAAACAGGCACGCACGCATTGGCCAGCTGGTCTTCGAGTTTCCAGCGCTCCGGTACACGCATATACACACGTGCATTCTGGTTTGGGTGCTTGGTGCCAAAAAGGTTCGCCTTCACTGCTATGCAATTTAGGGGGTGGACTAGATGACTTCCAGATGCCCCATCCTAATGGGGGGGGGGTGAGGTTTTTCAAGCAGAGGTTGCCCTTGTCTAGGAAAAAAAAATCCTGACGGGAAGGATTTTAAACTCAGGGGAAGTTGGGTTCGTCTTTTCCCAACGAACCGGTTGTTTTTTTAATTCCGTTGTATCCCACCGGTATCATTTTTGCAAATCTCATTCAAAGGCAGAAGTGTTCAGCAAAACTTATCGCTTGATCAGCTGAGGATCAATGATTCAATACAATGGCAGACGGGGCTTCTCTGCTCCCCAAAAGGCAAGATCGTACAAGATCTTTGCAGGAACTTTGGAACCGCCAAGGAAGGGGGCTGTTATGTCCCAACCTTCGCCTCCCTCATGCCCACCTGCCAGTCGCCCCAGTCCTCCGTTGCCCAAGCCGGCGTCCTCTTCAATTTCCTGCAGCTCCTCCATATCCAAGCCCAGCTGTAAGAGGGAGGAAAAGAGAATAATTTCAATTTTGGGACCCCAGAAATATTGGTTAGCTGGTTGTGTTCCTCCTTTTATTATTTTCACAATTAACTCAAGGAAGTCAACATATCTAAGATTCCTTCCTCCTCTTAACAACCTTGTGAGGTGGGCTGGGCGGAGAGCGTGTGATTGGCCCAAAATCACCCAGACGGCTTTCAGGTTTAAGGCAGGACAACAACTCACCAACTCCTGGTGATTGGGCCAAAGTCACCTAGCTGGATTACATGCCTAAGGGTGGGACTAGAACTCACTGCCTCCTGGTGATTGGGCCAAAGTCACCCAGCTGGATTACATGCCTAAGGGTTGGACTAGAACTCACTATCTCCTGGTAATTGGGACGAAGTCACCTAGCTGGATTTCATGTCTAAGGGTTGGACTAGAACTCACTGCCTCCTGGTGATTGGGACGAAGTCACCTAGCTGGATTTCATGCCTAAGGGTTGGACTAGAACTCACTATCTCCTGGTAATTGGGCCAAAGTCACCTAGCTGGATTTCATGCCTAAGGGTTGGACTAGAACTCACTGCCTCCTGGTGATTGGGCCAAAGTCACCTAGCTGGATTTCATGCCTAAGGGTGGGACTAGAACTCACTATCTCCCACTTTCTAACCTAGTGCCTTAACCAGTAGACCAAACTTCCTCTTCCCTTTCATAACATTCTCCTTTGTGAAAAATGCAGGGAGAGGGGCATCTTTGCAAACTTTTTTGCCCCCCTCTGGGATCGCTTTCCCTAAAGCTGCCCCCTCCCCAGTTCCCTGCCCCCCTCCCCAGTCGGTTCAAGAGAGCAGCTCCCAAACCTGGTAAATGGCTTCATCGCAGGCATTTTGCAAGCCCAGGTTCACCATGGTGTTTTGCAGCGTCCGTCCCATGTAAAACTCCAAGGAAAGGTAATAAATGCGCTAGGAGAAAGGAAGGAAAAAAAAGGGGGGAGGGTGTCAGTAAATAGCCTTTCCCCCACCCGCTCCGAAGAAGAAAACTTTTGGAATTCTACTGGAGATGAATTTGCAAATTGGAGATTTGCAGGAAAAAGTGGAAATTTGCAATCTGAAATCTAGGCAGCATCCTAAAAAGCAGAGAAATCACCCTGCCAACCAATGTGTGTCCAGCCAAGGCTACGGTTTTCCCAGTTGCAATGGATGGCTGTGAAGGTTGGACCACAAGGAAGGCTGAGCGCCAAAGAATGGAGGCCTTTGAACTCTGGGGCTGGAGAAGACTCCTGCATTGAGTCCCTTGGACTGCAAGGCCATCCAACCGGTCAGTCCTAGAGGAGATCCACCCTGGATGCTCTTCAGAAGGCCAGATCCTGAAGAGGAATCTCAAAAGACTTTGTTCCACCTAATGAGAAGGAAGAAGGACTCCCTGGAGAAGAGCCTCATGCTGGGAACGATGGAGGGCAGAAGAAGAAGGGATGGCAGAGAAGGAGGTGGCTGGATGGAGTCACCGAAGCAGTTGGCCTGAGCTTAAATGGACTTCAAGGGATGGTAGAGGACAGGAAGGCCTGGAGGAACGTGGTCCATGGGGTTGCGATGGGTTGGACACGACTTTGCATCTAACAACAACACATCCAACCTGAATCTTGGCTACACGTAGTCCTCACTTTACAACCATAATTGGAACCGTTGCTAAGCCAGGCAGTTGTGCAGGGAGTGACAGGGATTCAAACCGCCGAACTGCTGACCTTTCTGATCGACAAGCTCAGCCTCTTAGCCACTGTGTCTCTGTTATTCCTACATTATGGATGCTCCCCCATTACTGGTGGGGAAACGGGGAGATTTATATTCTAGAAGATGTATGTTCTATAAACCCTTCCCTTCCCCACCAGTCTGTTAGAACTGAAGGCGCTTCTGGGATGAGAAGAGAAACGTTTTCAAATTAAAAATCAAGGAAGTCCAGTTGTCCTTTGCAAAGTTGATAGTTGAGAATCTTCATAGACACACTAAGAAAATAACTGGGTTTCCGAAACACATCTGAACATACATGACCCCCTTTATGTCTGGACTCATGCGAATTGCAAATTCAAGCCAGTCAGAACAGAGTTTGGGTCCTAAATCCTTTTTCTCTTTTCTTGGAACCTAATCTTTGCACACGGAGTAGGTCGTTTTTAAAGCGCTGCATTGCCAGCGTTGCTATCAACAAACCCCGATGTGAGAAGCTGTCCAGAGCCAAAAACCTGGCATCGTCTGGCTTAAAATGTTAGCAGAAGTTCATCCGGCCTGACTTCGAGTCCTCCAAAATGTCTCATTTCACGAGGTGGTTTACCAATGGATGCTACATTTCCCATCCACACGGTTAATAAGTAAAACACGCCTCTCCTCGCATCAAATCCGTAGAACTCAAACGATCGAGGTTTATATCCGAATGAGAAAAGCCTGAATTTTGCAAAAGCCCATCAATATTTTGGAGAAGAAATGGAGAGAAAGACCCCCAAAACACCAAAGGAGAAGTCAGCTACCAGGGCTGCCCCAGAGAGGAGTTAGGGGGTCAAGCTATTTTCCAAAGCCCCTGAAGGCCAGAGAAGGAAGAATGGGTGGAAACCGACCAAGGAGAGATTCAACCTGGAAATAAGGAGGAATTTCCTGACAGGGAGAACAATCAACCCATGGAACAGATGTTGCCTTTGGAAGTTGTGGGAGCTTCATCCCTGGAGGCTTTCAAGAAGAGACTGGACTGCCCTCTGTCAGAAATGCAGTAGGTAGGGTCTCCTGCTTGGGTGGAGGGGGGGTTGGACTAGATGACCTACAAGGTCCTTTCCAACTCTGTTAATCTGTAAACAGCAGGATAGAAAATCCTAAGAGATTTCTCTACCGCAAAATTTTATTACGTTCTCATTCATTGGGACAATACTTTATTCCAGGGGTCTCCAAACGGGGCGATTTTAAAACTTGTGGATCAAGTGAATTTGGCTTGTCAGATTCACATAACCCCGAGATGCAACCCCCGTCATAAATATGAGACAGTTGCCAAGTGTCCGAATTTTGACCATCTGACTGCAGGGATGCTGCAATAATCGTCAGTGTGAAAAAAAATTCCCCTTTTTTTCAGTGCTGTCGTAACTTGGAGCTGCCACTAAACGAAACTTGTACATCAGGAGCAACCTGTATTCAATGCAATCGTGCAAATGGTTGCATTGGCAGACCCTCGGTTTACGGGGGGTTGTGTGAACGCAACAACCCCCTTGTGCTAAGAACTGAATGCATCGTGCAAAACAGGAATGGAGCGAGGGCAGCCCTAATACCCCCCTCTCCCAAAAAGAGAGATTTGTCAAGAGGAGCCTCCCCCCCCCGCCTTCTTGACCTCCCCCCCCCCCCCGCCACCCGGTCCAGCTGCGCTAACTCAGCCCTTGGTAAAAGTTTGCAAGCCGTATCCAGTATCCCCTGAAGGCTCCTGCTGACACAACAAGCATAGCTGGAATCAAATAGCAAAAGTTCACTCCAAATGTCAGGCCGGCTAAATTTAAAGAGTCGAGGCGCTTCTGCACTGGGGCGCGAAGGGAGAGGGCAGCCCTCACAGGGCAAGGACCCCTCCTGCAAGAACGTTTTTGGGGTGGCAAAGATGGGGCGGCTCCAGCTTTGGAACCAGGCTTCTGCTTGGCATTCAGGGTACTACTACAGAAAAAAAAACCATGGCTACCAACCTGCCTTCCATTGAGGACCTGCACACTGCAGGAGTCAAAAAGAGGGCTATATCTATAGAACGCAACCCTCTTGGACACAGATTGTTTCAACTCCTACCCTCAAAGTGACACTATAGGGCTCTGCACACCAGAACAACTAGACACAAGGAACGGTTTTCCCCCTGAATGTCATCACTCTGCTAAACAACTAATTCCCACAACACTGTCAAATTATCTACTAATTATCTACTACTCTTCCTTCCTAGTACCTCTCTCTTTCCACTTATGACTATAGCCACGTTGCTTGTATTTTTAACATTTATAATGTTTTACTTCTTTCCTAGTATGATTTGATTGCTTATTAGTAACCTATGACTCTCACTAAGTGTTGCATCTTATGATTCTTGATGAATGTATTTTATTCTCCTTATGTCCACTGAGAGCATCTGCACCAAAGACAAATCCCTTGTGTGTCCAATCACAGTAAAGGCCAGTAAAGAATGCTATTCTCCTTATTCTATTCTTTTCCATTCCATTCTATTCTCCTTATTCTATTCTTTTCTATTCTATTCTTATTCTATTCTCCTTATTCTATTCTTTTCCATTCCATTCCATTCTCCTTATTCTATTCTCCTTATTCTATTCTATTCTTTTCCATTCCATTCTCCTTATTCTATTCTCCTTATTCTATTCTATTCTTTTCCATTCCATTCCATTCTCCTTATTCTATTCTCCTTATTCTATTCTATTCTTTTCCATTCCATTCCATTCTCCTTATTCTATTCTCCTTATTCTAATCTTTTCCATTCTATTCTATTCTCCTTATTCTAATCTTTTCCATTCTATTCTATTCTCCTTATTCTATTCTTTTCCATTCCATTCCATTCTCCTTATTCTATTCTTTTCCATTCTATTCTATTCTACTCTATTCTATTCTCCTTATTCTATTCTATTCTATTCTATTCTATTCTTAGCACAAGGTGGGTTTCGCTTTGCACACACGGGTTTGCAAAGGCGTCTTTGCTGGTGGCTTTCCCCCCCTGCCCGTCCCTCATCCCAAACTGGGGCTGTGATTTCCCACCATCCTAAGCGATGCTATCAACAGCTATTAATAGGCACCCCTGCAGCTTTGATCTTGCCCCCCCATGGCTGCCAGCTTGCCTCCCCACCCCCCGCCAGCCCCTTGGAGTCCTGCCTGCCCATAACTGGCTGGGGAAAAAGAATCCGATGTAGACAACGGCCACCGACTTGCTGTTTTCCTCTGGGACTACAGAGCCCATCATCTCAGCCTGGGTGGGGATGATAGGGACTGGAGGACGGCGGGGTTCAAGGGGTGCAGAAGGGCTGTTTTTAGGGAGCCCGAAAGGAAGGAAAGAAGGGAGTTGTGAGTTCGATCCTAGGCAGAGGCAGAGTCTCCTGCTTGGGCAGGGGGTTGGACTAGATGACCTGCAAGATCCCTTCCCACTCTGGTGGGGGGGGGGTTCCTATCCCAGCAAGCACCAATAAGGGATGGTAGTTTTGGGGGGGACGCGAGATCCTTTAACGGCCCAACCAAGATCGCCCGCGAGCGATCCACGCGTGGCTAAAGCGCACAACAGCCCTGCCAGGTAGGCAGGAGGAGGGGGGAAGAGGAGGAGGAATAGGAGGAGTGGGGTATCCGCACCTTGGGGTCCTTCTCGTAGTAGTGCTGCTGGGTGCGGATCCATCGCCCGACCAGGTGGTCGCGGACGGTGTGGGCGAGGGCGTAGTAGTAGTCGCGGGGCGTGGAGACGTTGCGGTCCTTGACCAGCGTGAAGTGGAGGTGCCGGTTGAAGCTCTTCTTCAGGTCGGTCACGTTCTCCACGCCGGCCAAGCCCCGCACGCTGATCTGCTTCCTCTTCTCGAAGTCCGACAGCGGCAGCGACATCGCGGCGGTCCGGGATTTGGCTGGACGGGACGGACGGAGGGAGGGAGGAAGGCCGGCAAATGCGCCCCATGCCTCGCCCCGCCGGCCTTTTAAACCTTCCCCTCCCTTCCCCCCGGCTGATGCATTATGCATGAAGGGCCGGGCCGGGGTCCCCGAAGCCCCTCCCGCCTTGCCCGGAGCTCCATCTGGCCGCGGGCAGAAAAGAAAGGGAAAGGGGGAAAAGAAGAGAGGAGGACGCTGGAAAATTGTCTTTTTTGGGGGGGGGGGGCGACCTGGTGGTCCGGTTTGGATGACAAATTTCTTTTTTCTTTCTTTTTTTGCTCTTCTGCTGTTTTTTGTTTTTTTTACTACTAGCAAAGATTTCTCCTGCGGATCTGGGGGTTCAGTTTTTATTTGCCCTTTTTGCTCTTCTGCTGTTTTTGAGTTTTTCACTACTAGTGAAAATTTCTCCTTGCGGATCTTTTTTTATTTTTTATTTATTTTTTATTGTCATTTATAGGCCGCCCTTTTCCCGGAGGGGACTCAGGGCGGCTTACAATTCGTGGGGAAGGAGTGCAAGACAAAACATGAAATAATATGTGAATAAAATAAAACAATAAAACACAACATTCATTCAGCATTCGGGTGGGGCGGATGAAAATCTTATCCCCAGGCCTGACGGGATTGCCAGATCTTAAGGGCCGCGCGGAAGGTCCTTACGGTGGTGAGGGTACAAATCTCCACGGGGAGATCGTTCCAGAGGGTCGGAGCAGCCACAGAGAAGGCTCTCCTCCGCGTAGTCGCCAGTCGGCACTGACTGGCGGATGGAATTCGGAGGAGGCCTAATCTATGGGATCTTATTGGCCTAGTGGAGGTAATTGGCAGTAGGCGGTCTCTCAAGTATCCAGGTCCAATACCATGAAGGGCTTTGTAGGTGACAACTAGCACCTTGAAGCGCACCCGGAGATCAACAGGCAGCCAGTGCAGCTCGCAGAGGATAGGTGTTACGTGGGTGAAACGAGGTGCACCCACGATCGCTCGCGCGGCTGCATTCTTGTTTCTTTTGTTTTGCTCTTCTGCTTCTTTTGTGTTTGGGTTTTTTCACTACTAGATTAGATTTAATAGATTTATAGGCCACCCAATCCCAAAGGACTCCGGGCAGTTTACAGAAAATAAATATAAGAATAAAGAATTAAAAAAAAACAATAGCAATAGTTAGACATATACCGCTTCATAGGGCTTTCAGCCCTCTCTAAGCCGTTTACAGAGTCAGCATATTGCCCCCAACAACAATCCGGGCCCTCATTTTACCCACCTCGGAAGGATGGAAGGCTGAGTCGACCCTGAGCCTGGTGGGATTTGAACAGCCGAACTGCTGAATTGCAGTCAGCTGAAGTAGCCTGCAGTGCTGCATTTAACCACTGCGCCACATAGAAGACAGATTAAAACCTCATCATGCACCCAATCTGGTTGGGGCTGGACCTCAGTCATGAGGTCAACAGCCCCCCGGCCTGCCGGAATAGCCAGGTTTTAATAGCCTTTCGGAAGGCCATGAGAGTGGGGAGGGTCGGATCTCTGGGGGGAGTTCATTGCATAGGGTTGGAGCGGCTACAGAGAAGGCCCTCCTCCGGGGAGTCGCCAGCCGACATTGTCTGGCTGATGGCACCTGGAGAAGGCCCACCCTGTGCGATCTTATCGGCCGTTGGGAGGTGTGCGGCAGTAGGCGGTCTCGCAGGTATCCAGGTCCTAAGCCAGTGTTTCTCAACCTTGGCAACTTGAAGTCCTGTGGACTTCAACTCCCAGAATCCCCCAGCCAGCATAGCTGGCTGGGGGATTCTGGGAGTTGAAGTCCACAGGACTTCAAGTTGTCAAGGTTGAGAAACACTGTCCTAACCATACAGGGCTTTAAAGGTAATAACCAGCACCTTGAATCGCGTTCGGAGACCGATAGGAAGCCAGTGCAACTCGCGGAGGATAGGTGTAATGTGGGTGTATCTTGGCACACCCAGCATCGCTCGCACGGCTGCATTCTGAACCAACTGTAGTCTCTGAACACTTTTCAGGGGCAGCCCCATGTAGAGCGCATTACAGTAGTCAAGTCTTGAGGTGCCGAGGGCTAGTAATGATTTCCCCTGCAGATTTTTTTTCCTTCCTTTTTTCTTTTCCTATATAAAAATAACTAGTGGATGCCATTTTGGGGGGGGGGCGTGGTGGGCCCCTTTGGATTATAAATTGTGATTTTGCAAGACTTGGCTCCAGGAATATATTTGGATTAGGCTTTGAAGAACCTGAAGATAAGAAGCAGTTGAAGGAATTGGAGTTGGATTATGAACAGTGAGGAAATTCAATTTTTTTTAAACTCCCAGTTCTGTGGGCAGGGGAAGGATATTGCAAAATCTCCATTCCCTCCCCACTCGGGGGCCAGCCAGAGGTGGTATTTGCCAGCTCTCCGAACTACTCAAAATTTCCGCTACCGGTTCTCCAGAACCTGCTGAATTTCATCCCTGATTATAAGCAACAATTTCACCCTTCTCTGAGATTACAATTTAGCAGTTAGACTTAGCAATAGCAGTTAGACTTATATATCGCTTCATGGGGCTTTCAGCCCTCTCTAAGTGGTTTACAGAGTCAGCATATCGCCCCCACAATCTGGGTCCTCATTTTACCCACCTCGGAAGGATGGAAGGCTGAGTCAACCCTGAGCCAGTGAGATTTGAACCGCCAAACTGCAGATAGCAGTCAGCTGAAGTGGCCTGCAGTGCTGCACTCTACCTACTGCGCCACCTTGGCTTAAGTATATTACTGGTGGATTATAAATATCAAGATTTCTAAATATATACATACGAAGATAACAACATGCTTCTGCAGCCTCCAGCCCACTGGCGGAAGAACAATGGAAGCCATCCTTCAACAAGAAAACTAACTTCGCACAAGCACAACACTGCTTAGCACACAAAATCATAGGGTTGGAAGGGACCTTGGAGGTCTTCTAGTCCAGCCCCCTGCTTAGGCAAGAAACCCTGTCCCATTTCAGGCAAATGGCTGTCCAGTCTCTTCTTAAAAACCTGCAGTGATGGGAGCACACACCACCTCTGGTGAGAAGCTGTTCCACTGGTTAATTGTTCTCAATTGTTAGGTAATTTCACCTTAGTTCCAGGTAGATTCTCTCCTTGTTTAGTTTCCATCTGTTGGAATCTGGACTTTTTTTAAAAATTACTATTGGCTTGGATACCCAATTGGTTCCTTTCTGTCCCCAAGTCAACATCTGGTGGATGACTTTATCTGAGCTCAGGGATGGATGGATCAGGCCAGAGGAATGCTTTGATGGACAGCTGCTGCTGGAAGAGCTAAAAAAGCTTCTTGGATGAGAAGCAAAACGTCTTCGGAGAAAAACCAGAAAGTTCAGTTGCTCTTCGGGGGGGAAAAGCAAGGAGTGAACAAGGAGAGATTCAACCTGGAAATAAGAGAAACTTGATGATGAGACCAATCAACCCATGGAACAGAACTTGTGGGAGCTTCATCCCATTCCAAGAAGAGACTGGACTGCCATCTGTCAGAAATTATGTAGTATGTCCTGCTTGGGCAGAAGGTTGGACTAGATGACCTCAAAGGTCCCTTCCGACTCTGTTAATCTGCTTCTTATCCTGCCTTCTGGTACTCTGAAGGATAGGGTGACACTCCCCCCCCTTCTTTGTGGCAACCCCTCAAATACTGCTTTATTTGAGGGGCTGCCACTAAGAGTCACACAGCATCTAGCCCTGAAAGAGAACAAGCATCTAGTCCTCAAGATTTGGAGTGTTATACTGCAAAGGTGCTGTGGCTTATGCGATCTACTTTGAGCCAACATGAGAAAATTTGAAAGCCTGCTGGCCGCCGCAGAACTACAACTCCCATCGCTCCCAGGCAGCAGGATCATCCCATGTCCTGTAAAACCCCTTGGTGGGGGAGGGAACGGCCCCTGTTGGCAGCCGTACATCGTGTTTTACAGATGGGGAGGGGCACCGAAAGTCAGCAGCTCCTTGGCGACGGAGAATTGACTTGTTGGCACTGGTGATCCTGGAAAGGGGGGGAGGGGGCAGCTGCCAGGATTCCTGCCCAGCCTAAACTCCTGGCAAGAGAACCAGGACACACACCCAGACACACAACACACACACACACTGTGCCTGTCACTCAACTGGCAGGTCTATAAATACAGTGACTTTCAGGGAAAGGTCACAGCTCAGCTGACTGCAGCCTGGACCACTTAGCCCAACCTGAAGCCCCTGCACCTGGAAAAGGCTGCCCCAAGGCAGGCTGGGAGATGTAGTCGCCTTCACACCTGGCCTTTAGGTCTAGGAGCCCCAGGTAAGGAAGTTAATACCCAGCCCTCTACTAGATGAAATATTTTGGGAAATATTAAAAGGGCAGAATATTTTCCCCCTAAAAGGCAAGAAGAAACGTATCCCGCTCCCTCGCCTTTATCAATGAGCCATTAAGGACTGAGCTAGCCTACTCTACATAACAAAGGTAGGAATAACCCTCCACAGAAAGTCACCACAAGGCAGCTGGGAAAATTACACGGTCTAATGGTTAAGGCGTCATGGTAGATAGAAAGCAAAATGGCCATGAGCTCAAGTCCTGCCATGGAAGCCAGGTGGGTGATTTTGGGCCACTCCTCTCTTAGCCCAACCCACCTCAGAGTTGTTGGTGTGGGGAAAATAGGAGGGAGGTGTGTTGGGATAAGTTGGCTGCCTTGAGTTGTTTGTAAAAATAATAAAGGTGGCATATGCATTTAAAAAAAAACATATAATCCTCGATTTATGAGACCAAAATTTCTGTTGAGTTGTTAACTGAGCTTCGCCCCATTTTAAGACCTTTCTTGAGGGATGCGGTGGCTCTGTGTTTAAGACGCTGCACTTGTCAATCTGAAAAGTGGGCAGTTCGAATTCCTAGCGTCACATAACGGAGTGAGCTCCCGTTACTTAGTCCAGCTTCTGCCAACCTAGCAGTTCAAAAGCATGTAAAAAATGCAAGTAGAAAAATAGGAACCACCTTTGGTGGGAAGGTATCAATGTTCCGTGTGCCTTCGGCGTTGAGTCATGCCAGCCACATGACCCCGGAGATGTCTTCGGACAGCGCTGGCTCTTCGGCTTTGAAACAAAGATTAGCAACACCCCCTAGAGTCGGGACCAAGGGGAACCTTGGCCTTAAGACCTTTCTTACCACAATTGTTAAATTAATCCCTGCAGCTGAGAAATTAATAATCCGGTTGTTAAGTGAATCCTGCTTTTCCATTGAGTTTGGTTTTCTGAAGGTCGCAAAAGGGGATAATGTGACCCCGGGACACTGCGACCGTCGTATATTTGAGCCAGTTGCCATGCCTCTGAAATTTTGCTCACACGATGTTGCAAAGGTGGTAACTGTGGAAAAAATGATCATGGTTCACATTTTTCTGTGCCGTCTTAACCTTGGTCACTAAAGGAACGGTCTCCTGTGGAAGGCTACCTGCAAACAAGGTTGTGTCCTCATTGCATCGCCTTCTCTCCCATCGATGTACGCTCCATATATATTCCCATCCTTGTGAGGTATGCATGTGCAGAGAAAGGAAGTTTTCTGGAAAAGGCATGATTTCGTTTTTGCAAACGGGGGCTTTCCTAGCTCTGAAAAGCGAGCGCCGTTCTCGGCAGACGAAACCCAACTTTTAAAAACTTCCACACCCGTCACAGCGTAGCCCCAAGGATGAGATGCTTAGCTGCAACAAAGCTGGCCAATGGTTTTGGATGGACGGCGTGCAAAGCATTGAGGCTGGATCCAGCTCCAATCCCAAGGCAACCGAGGGAAATCTCCAAGGGAGAAGGACAAAGAGCCCAATGTCTTTTACAGCTAAATTCGGTTCCTCTTTGCACCGATATTTGGTGGGGGGAGAAACAATTTATACAGAACTCAGCAATTTTGAAGAGCTAAGATCTTTTGTGATGATGTTAACATTTGCATTCCCCAAATTTTTTTTTTTTAACATTTGAATGTTGTTCTCCATACCCATGTAAATATATCAGTGGATGTGTTCATAAAGTCACCAGATTTTAACTTCTCCCCCAAATATTTCACCCTATATTGTCGACTTACGACCATCCGTTTAGCGATCAAAGTTACAAACTTATGATTATCACAGCATCTCCATCTTCTATTCTATCCGTCATACACACACACACAAGCAATTTCAACCAAACTTGGTACACATATGACTCACTCCCTGGAAACAAATAATGTGGGGGGTAAGACACCACTAACACCCCTTGAGGTGTGTGTTCTGTAAGATACAGCCTGTTATGCCTTAAAATGGCTTCTACTGTGCTGCCGTAAAATGGCTTCTACCCTACAGGCAGTGGAGTTGCTATAATAGCTTCACAATACTCCACAAGGGGGCTCCCTCTGGTAAGGGGGAAAATCCAACATTAGAAATTAAGGTTGGTCCGGACATTTTACCCCTATAAATACCCAGGCAATGCCAGGTTATCGGCTAGTAGTTATAAACATTTGGATGCTGGACAACTGGCACATATTTACAATGGTTGGAACTGTTTTGCAACCATGTGCCCTCCGGACTACAATTCCCAGAATCCCTTCTTGGCACAAGCACTCTGTTTTGAGTAGTACTACTGCAGGCCACTTCAGCTGACTATTATCTGCAGTTCAGCGGTTCTAATCTCACCAGCTCAAGGTTGACTCAGCCTTCCATCCTTCCGAGGTGGGTGAAATGAGGACCCAGACTGTGGGGGCAATTTGCTGACTCAATTTGCTAAAAATCTGTAAACCGCTTAGAGAGGGCTGATAGCTCTATGAAGCGGTATATAAGTCTAATAAATAAATAAATAAATATGGGAGTTGGGAGGTACAAAATCAAACAGCCCTGACCACTGGGCAGCTATGGGAGTATCTTTTGCAAGTATAACAGGCTTGAGATAAAGTGACCCAGGTCCCATGAATCAGTCCTTAAAAGACGTTCTCCTGTAAGGTTCTAGTCCTCATGGTTTTAAACAGGCCAACTTAAAACAGCGTATTTGAACGGCTGCTTTGATATTCAGTCTACTGCTTCGATGTCATGGCTGCTTCTCCCGAGCATTGGCATTTCTCCCGTGAACAAATACCTGGGTATTTAAGGATTCTCTGAAAGGATGTAGGATCAATTGTGCAAAAATCTGCCTTTCTTTAGCACAGCCTAGCTCAGTCTTTCTCTTTCTCTGGTGCTGGCTGGGGAATTCTGGGAGTTGAAGTCCACCGGTCATAAAAAGTGGCCAACCGCAAGAAAAACCAGCATTTGCGCATCTGAGCCGTGAATTGCAACAGCCCGAATGATTAATATATGGGGTGAGCCTCTTGGAACTCGAGATGAAGGATCTGGTGGCAGAGGAGACCCAGGGTGGATTTTGTTCGGCGGCTCCGAAAACCCGCCCTGCCCAAAAATGGCAGGCAGGCTTTCTTAAGACACCCAAAGCTGTTGGCAGGACGAGACAAGAAGCAACCTTCTCCATCCTGCTTAGTTAAAGGTCAAATATGAAACGGGGCAGTTGGGGGCTGAAATCCGATCGGCCGGAGAAGTTATGCAGGATCCTCAAAAGGACGGCAGGCTCACTCAAGCTCCACACCCCTGGGACACTTCAGCACACGCACCCATGAAATGAGCATTTCTCCTGGATTATTTCCATTTCAAATACATACATTCGAGCCTTTCTTTTCCCCGGGAGCTTCAGTCCAGCCTCTTGGCTTTGTCCACAATCCAAAGTGTCTTTTAATAGAACTTGCAAAAGTTGGCTTGAAGTTGGTTTGTTACGCCTGCAAACCACCTGTTTTTCTCCTAAGACAGCAACTGCTTTTTAAGAGATGCTCCCTTAAGTTCAGTAAAGAATAAAAATTGGCCATTTCATTAAATGGCCTTATGGCTTTGTGGGTTCAGTGCCTGCCATCCTATTGTGGTTTGTTCTGCGATTAAAATTCATCCAGTCTGGTGCACAATACAAACCCAGCCAAGTTCCCTCTGTAGCTAGTGTTTCTCACCGACTTTAAAGATCCGTGGACTTCAACTCCCAGAATCCATGGAGGTTGAATTCTGTGGACTTCAACTCCCAGGATTCCCCAGCCAGCCATGCTGAGAATTGAAGTCCACACATCTTAAAGTCAGACAGACAAGAGATGCATTTGGCAAGGACAGGAATCGGCAACCTTAAAACACTCATTTGGATCCGTTTCACCACAAAAAAAACACTGGGAGCCACAAAACCTACTGGGCTTCGAAAAACTTAATAAATTGCGTGCCGGCAGGCGTCACACATTGGTGGTTGCGACATATATTTTGAGCGACAGGGAGCCGCAGCAAAGGGGTGAAAGAGCCACGGGTTGCTGACCCAAGAAGAGCTTGGACTACAACTCCCTCCACTCCCTGATGGAGGCAGACTTAAAGAAACAATGGAGGGGCTTTGGGGGTGCCTTCTGCTGAGCCCCCTTACAGACTGGACTGAAGGATGGACCTTCTATTCCCTGCACCCCAAGTTCATTCTTCTCAGCTCACCTCTCGGCCGGTCTCAGGATGTTGTTCAAACATCCCCTGGCTGGGAGGGAGGAAGAAAAAACACACACACAGACACTCCCTCCCTTTGCTGCCTAATTAAAATTCTCCAGTCTCCACCAGGAACGGGGACAGCCTCGCTTTACACACGCCGTGTTTTTGGCAGAGGTGAAGGGAGAGAAAGGGACAGCCAAGTGCCTGGCGCAGGTCTCTCGATTTCAGCCACTTTGGATTGCACTGTCCCCCCACCCCCCACCCCAAGAAAATTGGGCTTTGAACACAACTTCTGGGCCGAGTCAAAGAGACAGTTGCAAACTCCTGGAGGCCGAGAACAGCCGGTTCTTTGCCGAGGGCATTTTTGTATTCAGGTGGCGGAGAAAGTCATCCAACAAAGGGGCCCTTCCTGAAAAAAACATTACCAGAAAGAGAGAATTTAATTTATTCCACCATGGAAGCCCAGCTCGCCTTTCTCTAAAGCAGCCGCAGGGTGAGTGACGGCTGTTTGCACAAGACGCAAAGCCCATCGTGGCTACGTTCACTTAAACGGCGACTTATAAACCAGAGTTTATGGCCTGCCAAGCTCAACGGTGTTTGGTTCCAGAGTGAGGAACCCCTAGTTCTTTTCTTTCTAATAAATGGCCCTTTGTCAACAATTTCATTTTGAAAAGGAAACTGCCTTAAAACTGTCTCATGGCTGCAGTCAGAAAAATAAAGTGTGTGTTGCAGCAGGACAATTTTGTGTGACTTTTCACCAGAACTGTCTTGTCCCGCCCAGGATGACTCAAAAAGGGCAGAAACGGGAGAGAAAAGCCCCGCTTCCCTCCCCTGCCTCCAGAGGAACCATGGGGCGCCAAGGTCCATGGCCTCCACTTGCCGGCAGCAGCAGGACACCAGCCCCCCCAAAGGCGTTCCCTTTAAATGAAAGGGAGAAGGGCCAGAGGGCTATTTTAAAAGCGGCATTTATTTTGGAACCTCCTCCTCTTTTCTGCATCGGATTTTATTCTTACACACACACAGGAGGGGGGGGGGGAGAAGGCAATTAAGAAAATGGTTACAGGAGACAGGGACGTCCACACACACCCACACCCACATACACACGTCGTTTTCAACAGAAGCCATTCAATCAAGGGAGGGCAGGGGGGAGGGGTCACCCCGGACCACAAAATTTTGCTGTGTAAAAAAGAAGAAAAGGAAGTTTGGACTTGGGGAGAGGCCGAGATTCTCCCTCCTCGGCCTTCGTTTTTCAATCGGGAGGATTTTAAAAGACTCCCTTCAGCCTGAAGTGACTAAGACTTTTTTTTGGGGGGTAGGGGGGTGAGAAACATGTCCCTTGACTCACACACACACACACAGACCCCCTGCTCAATTTGGTGCATGTGTCCTCCATGCACATCCGTGGACGTCTTGAAAGAGGGTTTTAAAGCAGAGGATGGAAATGGCTGCAGAGAGAACTCAAAAGAGGCGGCTAAAAATTAAAAGGGCTATTTGGCAAGAAGAAATGAAAAAAAGGACCCCAATGCCATCCTTCCCCAAAACCCCTAAGCCACAGCCTCTCCATTCAGCCAGGAGATTTCCCCCAAGTTTCTGGGTCTCTCCCCCGCCTGGGGGAAGGGGGGAAACCTCTGAAAGGAGAGAGAACAGGGGGACGTGGTTCAGAAAAAGCCGGCTCGGCTCCCGAAAGACACCTGTCAATCAGCCGAGGAGGAGATCGGAGTCACACCACGCCTCTCCAAATACAGACAAGGGCACAACTTCCCTGCTTTAAATGTCACACACACCCCAAGTCCAATTCCTGGCTCTGTATTGGTGGGAGGGGGGGGAGGGAATAATGGTATAGAAAAAAATTTGATTCTTCAGTTCTGGGGAGGGGGCGGTGGGGGGGCCGGGGGCATGCCGAAGGGCGGCAAGGCCGGTACCCCCACCCCCATCATGGTGACAAAATTAGAAGGGTCCATGGGAGGCGGAGGAGGGGGAGGAGCGTACATCATGCCCGCGGAGCCAGGCGGGGGGGGGCGGGGGAGGAGGCGGGGCCCCGGGGGGCAGCGGAGGCTGGACCCCGGGAGGCAAAGGCACCATGGAGGGGCTGCCTTGCATCTGAGGGCCCCCCGTAGAAGTTGCTGCCCCCGCCCCCTGCTGCTGCTGCCATGGAGGGATGCCCCCGGTGCCAGCGCTCGTGGTGGTCGTCGTATCTGGAAACGGAAAGAGCCCGAGGTCAGATCCGGGGGAGGGGGGGGGAGTGGAGTCCCATGTCCTGCTACGGAGGGAAACGGCTGGCCCCTCCCTGTCTTGCGTTGCAAGGCCGATCAACAGAAAGCTTCATCCATTGAAAGGTGGACCTTTTAGGCAGGTACGACAGGGTGCCTCCCCCCCCCCATGCCTAAGCGCCAAACCCGCCCTGCCTGAATGGGAGGCAACTACTTGGCTTTGGGAAGCTGCCCGGGGGTCTGAGAAAGGCAACCCCTAGAGACCCTATGGAGCCAGAGGGGGCTATAATCAAGGGGAGGGGCAAGGGGGACCCCCTCCACCCAAGGGGCCCCATAGCGGGAGAGTGAGGGGGGGGAGGGAGCAAAAATTCAAAGAAGTGCTCTTACTCACTTTGCTGCCATGGCAAGGGAGTACTGCTGCTGGGAGGCGGGGGTGGCGGCTGCTGCTGTTGCTGTTGCTGCTGCCATGGGGGGAGAGGACCAGAGGGAGGCGGGGGAGGCTGGCCACTGGGTGGAGGGGGCGGAGGGGGCATCATACCCATCGGAGGCAGCATCATACCTGCAGGGCCAGAGAGCCTGTTGAGCGGAGCACAGGAGCCACCCCCCTCCCGTTGCCTGCTTCCTCCCCCCCATGCCAGACCCTGCCGTGCCTGGCCCCCCAACGCCCCACTCACCTTTTCCTTGGAGGCGATAGGCCCCAGAGCCCACTGGCGCGTTGCCCAGGTACTGATCTTAAGGGAATGAAAGACCGCAGCCTTAACAACAGCGGGAAGGAAGCAGCCCCCTTCCCAGGACTGAGCTAGCGCCTCCAACGAGGGACCCTCTGCTCAAAAGCCCCCCCTCCCTGGTGGCCTTCTGGTTTGTACTCACCCATGTGGTGGGGGCCAGGGTGCCCGTGGGGATGTGGTCCCTGGTTCATGGGGGGGTTGTGAGGCTGCATCCAAGGCGGGGGGCCGCTGGGGTTGTGCTGCATGGGGTGACCCCCGTGTCCTCCCATGCTCGACATGGGGTGAGGGAAATTGTGGGGGCCGCTAGGGCCCGTGGGCCCCCCGCTACTGCTGCTGGCACTGCTCCCACTCCCCCCGTGCATGTTATGGAAGGGCCTGTTTTCCGAAGGGCCGGAATTCATCCAGGGCGGACGGTTCTAGCGGGAGAGAGAAACGCAGAAAAGAAGGGTCAGGCCAACCGTTGGAGAGTGGAGCGTGAGGAGAGCCACTTGGCTCTTCACTGAGATCGTCACGCAAGTGGGACATCCCCTCCAAGCAGTGAAAGCAGCCAAACAAAAGACACAACCACCCCCATCAGCTACAGAAAAGCCTGCCCCCCCCCCCCCCCCGGGCCAGGAAATGTGCACCAGGCAGGTTTTTCCAATGATGGAAGAGTCCGGATACTCACAGGAGGCGGCTGGCTGTTTCCTGGGCCCGATGGCCTGGGGCCACTGGACAGGGGAGAGTTCGACGGCCCGGAAGAGGATCCCACGGAAGCTGGGACTGGAGCTTCTCCCAGTTCAGCCATCAGAGACAAATATTCCTTGTCCATGCGGGCTTTGTCTTGTGCTGACTGGGGATCGCCAGGCCTGTCCAGAGAAAACCATGCTTTTATGTCATGCACAATGTACTAACATGCGCAGGTGACCCTGGGGGAAAGAGATGCTGCCTAGGAAACGATTAGAGAAGGGGGGCAGGATCCCCCAGCGGCTTAAGAATCAGAAATATAGGAAGGACCTGTCTCGCTACGAAAAACCCTGCTTGCAACCTGACAGCAGCAACAACGGGAGGGGGCAGGGGGAAGGCACCAGAATGCCGGGGGGGGGGGGGGGGGCATCGGGGAGCGCAAAGGAATGCAAGTGTGGGACAAACCCAGCACCCCACAGTCATCAGCTGGAAAAGTCCCAGGTGGACGGAAGGTTCCCAAAACAAAGTGAACTGATTGGCTAGATCAACGGACTGTGGGAGGAACAGGGGGAAAAAGGAAGTTTTCCTATGCTGTTTGCACGCAAAACTGTCAGAATTGGCTTTTCAACTTCTGTACCCCTATGGAATCTTCAGTAAAATTACTACTCTTAGTAAAAAAGATGTCCTGGGGGTTTCCTTCACTGGTTTAGCCAATGGGATGGTTGACATGACCAGCCCCTAATGGATCAGGCGGTTGAAAGTAGCAGCGGGCAGTCTGTATATTCAGACATGCTCAGTTCTATTAATGTAGCCTTACAATAAAGTGCTTGTGTGAGTTGTGCTTCCTGCCTGATTTGGCCTTGGAGGGCTGACAAACACACCAACACCGTGGGGGGAATAATTAGCGCACCCAAACTGCAGAGGTCTTGAGCGGATTCCTCCAATGGAGGACGTTGGGCAGATGCTTCCGTCCCTGTTTATGGTCATGACAAGGGAGAACGGGCACCGCAATTCGGCACAAGCAGAAGCCAAGAGACGGGAGAAAAAGACTTCCGAGGCTTACCGGGCGAATTTGCAGTCTGATGCTATGTGTCCGGCTCCTCCGCATTTGGTGCACACGGTGGTATTTGTGATGCTGCGAGTCTCCGTATTTTGCCATGGACGTAGAATCCTTCGGACAAGAGAGATGCCAATCAGAGCAGGCATAAAGGAGAAAAGGCTCTCTTTCCTGCAGCACCCCCTTCAGGCCGTCCCAAATCCTACCTGTTGTCATCTTCCCGCAACGTCCCGTTGAGGCGTGCCAGCTCCCGCAGCTGCATCTTGCGCAGGTCGTTCTGATCCTCGGGGGTCTCAATGCCTTGCTTCAGAATATTCCTGATCTGGGGGAGACAAAAGGCCTCCGTTGTTTCTGTCTTACCAACTGCCTCTAAGGGCACCAACCCCAATAAGACCAAGGAGCTTAGAGAAGGAATAAATCAGACATCCAGCCCTTGCTTATCAATGGCGACCGAGTGGAAGAAGTGGCCAGTTTTAAGTTTCTGGGTATCGTCATAAAAGGGGAGCTGACCTGGGCACTCACATTGCAGCCCTGGTCAAAAGGGCCCAGTAGGGATGATATTACCTGAGACTTCTCAGGAAACAACAACTGAATGGAAAACTGCTGGTGACCTTCTACCGCTGCACCATAGAGAGTATTTTAACTAACTGTCCCTGTGTCTGGTTTGCCAATTGCACAGGGGCAGATAGGAGAGCGCTCCAGAGGGTCGAAGTCATTGCCCAGAGGATCATGGGTTGCCCCCTCCCCTTTTTGGAAGAGCTCTATAGCTCCCGCTGCCTTCAGAGAGTTCAAAACATCCTTAAAGATCCATCTCATCCTGGGCAAAGCCCCCCCCCCCACCTTTTTTTGAACTATTACCATCTGGCAGATGGTACAGGATAATAAAAACAAGGAGAAATAGGCCGAAAAACAGCTTTTATCCCAGGGCAGTAACTATATTGAATTCTACAGTACAATGCAATATTAACAGGGAGTTTCAATTCAATCATATAGCATGTGAAGGATGTGTGTTTGTGTTTTTATTTTTATAATAATGTACACTGAAGAAGGCACTTAATTTTGTTGTATGGTTTGCAATGACAATAAACAAAACTAAACTAAACTGTCTCACCAGTCTTCTCAACACCACTGGGGATTGCCAGAGCTGGGACGTACTTCTGGAAAAGGGACGAGTCTTCCTTTGGGGGAAATATAGCTGTGCATTCCCCGGCCAGGAACGCTGCTCCCCACCCAAGAGTTATGTCACCAAACCTTTTGCTGCTCCCCTCCCAATTTGAAAGGGGATGGGCTCAAGAACCTGTCTAAGAGTCAGCCAATCGTTTCTTGCCTCTGTTTGGCAAAGCAGCCAAATAATTTGACAGGCATTCTGGGGAGCACCTTAACTTTCGCTACTTTTTCTGCCAAACCAGAGACCCTACTCAGAGCAACTTTCCGGGGGGGGGGGGGGGGGAGGGAGGGAAGGAACCCCATGATGTTTCTATATGTCCAAAAGTGTATGTGGGGTACCTGCATAATGGTTATCTTTTGAGAGCAGAATGCAATGAAATTTCATTTTAATATATGCTAACTAGTGCACATTTAAAGGGACAATGACTTCTATTCTATTGTGTTCTATTCTTCTGGAAGATCATACAAGGGGCTCTATGTATGTATGTATGTATGTATGTATGTATGTATGTATGTATGTATGTATGTATATGTTGCATTTGTGCTGATGAATAAAGGGAGACTAATATAGATCTATTTCAAGCTATTTAGCTCTCATCAGCTAGCCATACCCTTACTGGGAATTGAAAGCTGATGAGAGCTAAATAGCTTGAAATAGATCTATACTAATCCTCCTTTATTTATTTATCAGCACAATTGCAACACAAATGTAACAAGGAAACATTAAAAAAATGGCTTTCTGCCTGGATGGCTCCCAGAGTGAGCCGATAGACAGAAAAGGGAAGCAGTATGCTGCCTCCCATATTTGGGCATACCAGAGGTTGACACAAAATATATATAGACTGTTCAGACAATGTTCATAAATGTATGTATGTATGTATGTATGTATGTATGTATGTATGTGTTTGTGTGTGTGTATGTGTGTGTGTATATATATATATATACATACATATACTTTTTTTTTTAAAGTCACAACCCCTGGTATGCCCAAATATGGGAGGAAGATCACTACTTCCGTTCTCTGTCCTTCGGCTCGTCACAAGAGACCATCCAGACAGAAACCCAATATTTTTTACTGTTGCCTTTTTGTTACATTTGTTATATTTATGCTGATAAATAAATAAAGGGAGACTAGTATAGATCTATTTCAAGCTATTTAGCTCTCATCAGCTAGCCACACCCTTGTTGGGAATCGAACCTGTGCTGTATTGCCTCTTAGGCAGATGTGTTAACCACTGAGCTGCAGAGCTTGACTCCTTATCAGCGAAGCCAGGGTGAAAGGTATATATTTTTAAAGTCACAACCCCTGGTATGCCCCCTGGTCTTCCTCCCATATTTGGGCATTATCCACGTGTTTATGTATCCAAGAGGTCCATGCAGCCTACCTGTTCCACAGCCTTCTTCACATTCTCCATCGTGTTGGCCGTGACCAAAGCATGCAGTGGCTCATCTTCGCCAGGCAACATCTGGCCATCTTTCCGCCCGACCTTCCCTTCTTTCACGGATCCTTTACCCCTGATCATGATCTTGGCATTGCACTCTTTCTCTATGTTCTTCAGTGTGTTACCCCTGAAGAGGAAAGGAGTGGGAGATTACATCAGGCAGCCAATGCCGGACAACCTGGTTAAGAGAGAAAGGCTTTCCACCAGTAACGGCCTCAAACCTGGGAAATGGGATAAAGGCTCCCACAAGAAATATACACCTGAAGGACTTCATTATATAAAGCAGGGGTAGTCAACCTTTTTATACCTACCGCCCACTTTTGTATCTCTGTTAGTAGTAAAATTTTCTAACCGCCCACCGGTTCCACAGTAATGGTGATTTATAAAGAAGGCAAGTAACTTTACTTTATAAAATTTCTAAAGAAGTTACAGCAAACCCTACTGCCCACCATGAAAGCTGGAACGCCCACTAGTGGGCGGTAGGGACCAGGTTGACTACCACTGATATAAAGGAATAGTAATAGCGCTTAGGCTTATATATCGCTTTCCAGCCCCCTCTAAGCAGTTTACAGAGTCAGCCTATTGTCCCCATCAATCTGCTTTCTCATTTTACAGACCACGGAAGGACGGAAGGCTGAGTCAACCTTGAGCCTGGTGAGAATTGAACTCCTGGCAGTTGGCAGAAATAGCCTGCACTTTTAACCATTGTGCCACCAAAGAATGATGCAATGGGTTGTAAATGAACCTCCCCTTAGATTAAAATCACGGAAGAACATAAAAGCTATGCCAGGAAAAGAGAGCTTCTGGGTTTTCCTCTAAAATCAAAGAGCACATTTGCCCCATTAGAGAAGTGCCAGACCGCCGTACCATCCCACCCACTCACCCTCCTTGAAGCATTTCCATACCTGGGTCCAATCAGAAGCCCAACAAAGTTAATCTCAGGATATTCATCCTGCGGAATCATCACCTTATCGCTCACCCGAGTTGCTGGAGGTCTGGAAAGAACGGAGAAGAAACGTTTACACACCGTTACCTCCCCCATGAAACAGGACTGCACTGACTCCCAAGAGTCTTTTCTGTCCAACAAGCTTAAGGGAACTTTACCTAATAAGTAACACGGGGCAAAATTAACCCAGGTTGTCAACTTTTCAGGAAATGGCTGAGATCTAGAAGTAGGGACTTCCAAGTTTTGACCATATCGTCCTCAAAAATAATACAAACAATACAGGTAGTCCTCGATTTACAAGGTCATTTAGTGACTGTTCAAAGTTACAACAGCACTGAAAAAAGAAACTTATGATCGATTTTCACACTTATGACTGTTGCAGCATCCCCAGTCATGTGAATAAAATTCGGATGCTTGGCAACCGACATGTATTTATGATGGTTGCAGTGTCCGGGGGTCACGTGATCCCCTTTTGCGACCTTCTGACAAGCCAAGTCAATGGGGAAACCAGATTCACTTAACAACCGGGTTACTAACTCAACAACTGCAGTGATTCACTTAACAAATGTGGCAAGAAAAGCCATAAAATGACTTCAGAAATTTCTCACTTAGCAACATAAATTTTGGGTTCAAACGTGGTCATAGGCTGAGGACTACCTGCCAGGATTACAGCTGTTCATAATTACCTGCCCAGCACTAAAGGACCACAAAGGCTCTCCAGGATTAAAGGCAATCTCAATGCCTCATATTTTCATTGTTCCTACTTGGCCCTTTGAAGTCTGGGGAGGGTCAGTTCAGAGCAACCCCCCCCTTCTGAGATGCAGCAGGTGGGGATAAGGAGCAGCCACGGGGCCCACTCTTTAAACCCCCTTATCGTGTCCACCTGTCAGGTCATCACTTTAACTGAGGTCGGGGACACCCAAACAACCCTTTAACCTCTAATTCATGGGTGTCAAATTTGCCATGTCATGTCATATTTTGCAATGCTTCCCCCCCTTCGCGGAGCTGGGGTGGGCGTGGCTTGCATGTGATGTCACCCCTTGTTCTGACCGAGGCTTCCAAGAGCCTGAAGCCAACTCCTTGTCGTGACAAAACCCCCTTTTATTAATTGACTGTGAATTCTGCTCATTCACATCCAGCAAAGTCTTTCAAGGGAGGATTTACAATCACAGACCTTCTCTGGCTTGGAGAGCTGCCAGGCTGATATCTGCAAAACTTGGCCAGGAGTCTTAAGAGAGTCAGGAACCAATTAAGCAAACTAATGGTCTCCTGCAAACTCCACTCCCCTTTCGCTCCTCTTTTATTTCCTCTGGGAGGGGCCATTCACCGTCCACCTGTGGCCTTCCTCCCAAGTCAACCCCTGTTCTTTAGCTGTTCCCTTTGTCTGGCAGCTCTGTGCATGCGCACACTGGGAACAGGCTCCAGCTGTTCTTCTGCCTCACTGATGTCTGACTCCGAAGGCACCTGATAACTGTCAGACGGCTCTGGTTCCCTCTCTGCCTCCGACACAGAGCCCTCCCCAGACTCCAGGACTGGCCCATGTTTCTCCCCAACTTCCTCATTGTCTGAATCTGCTGCCAGCTCCGCTGGTGGGCCACAACACCCCTGCTCTATCTGAACACCCCCTGAAGATTAAGGAATCCGCCCTCTGACGTACTTGTAATCAGCCGGTGGCTTGAAGTCTGGATTGAGAGCCACCATCTCCGTTATCAGATTGTGCCTCTCCTCTTCGAGCTTCTTCCGTGTGCGGAATTCCCGGGTGTTCAAGCGCTTCCCCTCGCTATTGTAAATTGGCTCGGGGGAAGGAGACCTGCGGGGGAACAACATCCAGTGATTTCTCACGGGAGACAAAACATTTAAGGCCACCTATTAAGTACTGGCTCACCTCAACTCTAGTGCCACTCAGAAAAAAAAAAAAATTAAAAAGAGACCACAGGAAAAGGAAGGTGTAAATTTTCAAATCCATTAATGTGACATGGACAAGGCAGTTAATGGCCAACCACCGCCAGAAGGGAAAAATCTGGGTGGGGGGTGGGATTTACTGGGGAGAAGGAAGGAAAACAGGGTCAGACCTAGCCATGACAACAGCTCTGCCATGAGTGTGCCTATTAAAAAAGGGGAGGGGGCAGGGAAGATGGAAAAAGTTGATTCACACAGAGAACAAACTTTCCAACTTCATTATTCCACGGAGCCATACATTAGAAAGAACCCTGCCGCAGGAGATAAATCAATGAAGAATTATTCAGGTTAACTTTGGACTCTTTTGTTTTTGTTTTAAACATCAGGAAGTAACAAGACAGGTTAGGCTTCTATCGAATTCTTGCTGGTAATAATAGATTAAGCCTATTCAACTGGCACCACGTGAAAAGGGCGGATGTTTCTGTGCTGGCTTTACCTTCAGCTGCTGCATCGAGACCAAATAAAGCTGTTTATTATTGGGTTTAAGAGTCAGGAAATGCTTAAGGTACAAATGGAGCAAATGTACCCTTCTCATGCCACCTTCTGGGCCTTTAAAACCATTAGAGACAGACCTGCTTTCTCCATGGGGGTTCAGGTACCCAGAGAGCAGAGGTTTTAACAAAGGAAAAACGTTGCAGTTAAAAATCAAATTAATTTTTACCACAGCTGGGTTTATGGTTTATTTATTAAACCACACCTCTAGAATTCTGGTTAAGATTATGGATCTCCCCCACCCCCTCCCCAAAACATATTGCAATAAAAATTTAGAATCAGCTGCAAGAAGGGAAGAGATGTTGGTCATGTTATGTTAAAAAAAAATACATCCTTCAAATAATGAGAATCTAAACCCTGTGATTTTTAGTTAGACAATCTCTCTTTTCTAGCTGGTTAAGTGATTGATTACAGCCAGTTGATCCCCATGTCTTCTCAGCCTGAAGTGAATCGTCAACACAAGAATATGAAATAAAACTGTCAGGTTTGGTAAGGAGTGATCATGTCTAAATTACACTTCTACTACTAGGACCCAAATTGGCCTAACCAACCCAAAAGGCGAACATTGTCCCTCATCCGCAATTGCTAGCCAGTTTTAAAAAAAAACTCATTCGCTAAATTAATAATTTTAAAAGACACATGCAGACACGAAATAAATTGATTAAACCTTATGAGTTTCAAGCTTATTATATACCTAATAGTTTCACATTTCCAATAATAACAGCTGCCCTTTTGCAAGTATATAAAACAATTTATTTTTAATAAATGAAAAGAGGTATCAAATATTTTAACCAATATGGTCTCATCCGAAGAAACGTTATTCAACAAACATCTTATATATGTATATATAAAAATATAAAAAGAGTAACAATAACCCCTTGTTTTGCATTAACTTTTTCATTCATTTATTACATTAAAACCAACCACCCCATTTCATTCTTATAAACATAAAAAGAACATCAATCTAGTCCCACCATGAAGTTCACCGATTATGTTTGTCTAAATCCGATTATTACGATTTAAAAAGCAAGCCAAAAGGGCATTTCACAGCTCTTTGTAACAGGCAATATATATATCTCAAGAGCTAGCATTTAAAACTGTCTTGCAAGGCTCCCAAAAGTTTTAGCAGCCTCACTTTTATTTATACCTCCAAATTGCCATTTCAGATGGGCTAAATTTAAGGAAAGGCTTTCTTCCTTATTCCCATTTTTAACAATTAAATACTGGCTTGTAAGTTGGATAAGGTGGCTAAAACACAACTCCCAGCTTACACCTTCTGATAAATTAATTTTTTAGAAGCCAATTTCTTTTGGAAAATGAAACCATGTGCATGTTATTTATTTATTTAGGGATGACCCTTGATCCCAACAAGACCACAGGTGTCCAATTCTGTACACTTGTAGGTACAGAGTGCCCAGACCGCAAGATACTGGCCACTGCTATGTAGTAGCTGTTACCAAAGAGAATGGTTAGTGCACACCCTTCAGCCACCACTGCAAAATACTGCAAAATCAGCGGTCAGAAAAAGTTCCCAGACTGGGCTGAGAATCCCTCAGCGTGAACCTGTGAGAAAGACCTCTGGACTCTGCCAGGACCAGCACTGCACATGTTAAGATGAGTTGGCCACCATGCATTTCCCCCGCCCCCAAGTCAGGTTAAGCATGACAGCCTACGCAGGCTTATCAACAACCCCACATCAAAGAGGAAACCTGATCTCTTTCTGGTCTGGTTTCACAAATTCCCTACCAGTCAGATCTTGGCTACCATCTGTCAAGTCAGATCACTGAAGGTATTTCATTAGGAAGGAACTTCATTGAATTGACATTATGAGGCCACCAAAAATTTATTGAGAAAGGTAAAAAGTGTTACTGTCAGCTGGTTAAAACTGTTTTCCCAACCTGTCCTCAGGGTTAGGGGGGATGCCCAGGTCTCCTGTGCGCAGTTTACGAGTCAGGTCTTCTATCTGCAGTTGCACTGGAAGAAACCAGGTTAGGAAAGAAAAAAGGATGGAAAAAAAGACAATGTTACCAAAAAACATCTGAAATCTCAACATCAAAACATGAAGAACTGGAGAATTTTGCAAGGGATGACTGATTAACATCAACATAAGAACGAGGAGACCTTACAATGGTTATGTCAGCCAAATAAGTCTACCAGGAATCCAGAAACGGCCCTTTTTATTTCTAAGTAAGTCTTAAAAAAACAAGTATTCATCAGAAAGCACGACATTCATTTCAAGATTTTGTTTAAAAAAGGAAGTTTTTGACTGAGTCTGACACTGAAAAATAACCATTTTAACTTGCTGTAACTTGCTGACAGCCTTCCGTGGGAATTAAAATATCATTAATTCTTACTCTTTTACATCAGATCAGCCTCAGTGTCTTATGCGTATTGCAGTTACAGTTCATACTGGAATCACATTTTGGGGGATTATGGTTTACAGGCTTTGTTCCTCCTAACTCATAAATACTAAAATTATTGATTAACTCTTGTGCCTGTATCAACTAAATACTAAAATACAGAGTTATGCAATATCTTAATATGCTTTCTTTCACTTGCTGGTTATCCAATTCTGCATAGAGCAACGAACACCTAAAGGCAGGACTAATCAATGTCAGAGATTTACTTTTTAAAAATAGATCCATAATATAACATTTTAATCAGAGTGCAAGACAACGAATATGACCTCGACTAATGAAGGGTATCAAGACAGAGCCACAGTCCTTAAATTCCTTGATGGAAAGTGGCTTTTGGTCAGGGCCCACTGGCATTTACCCATGCATTTAATTTGGAGGCCACAAGCTAAAGAACCACAAAGCGAAGGTACACCCATTGTCACATGTGCAGAAGAATATGGAAGAGGGAGTAATGCCATCGTCTATACAGTACCTACTTCTCTAGCGTGTGAGTATGGTTTCATGTTTTTAGCGAAAACTGGGTTTACACTTCTGACTTTTGCCAAAAACAGCCAAAGTTTGCTTTTACAGAGATGGCAGTCACTTTACAAGGAAGTGCAAGAAAGGTAATAAAAACAGGCCTACTCACACGGTGACCTGTTTTACGACAGTCACAACTTTTGCCTCTAATGGGCAGGCTCCATTAAGCCAAGGACTACCTGCAATTTGTGGCAAATTGGGTGGTTTTAAGTTCAGAAGAAAACATTTCTAATTCCATGCACACCCATACCAAGATCCCTTTTCTACAGGGATTAAAACTGGGGAAAACACCACTGGCTCTTAGAAGAGTCCTTCCAGTATATCACTGGCTGTGGGCATATTTGAAATGGTTTTTATGAAATGGCTACCGGGGAGAGGGAATACAGCCAATAATACCCATTTACCAGGTAGGAAGCTAGAAAGGCTGACCCCCACTCCTATTCCACTATCCCAGGATATTTTAAACCAGGGGTCCCCAACTCGCAGTACATAGCCCAATACTGAGCTGAGCGAGCAATGTTTGTGTGTGTGTGTGAACCCATTCTCCCTCCCTGGGGTCCATGGAGCTGGAAACATTAGGGGTTGCTGTTTTTAAACTCCCTTTGCTTCTTTCTGGGCAGAGGAACACACTTAAAAAAAGAACTGGGCTAGGTGGCCTATGTGGGGCCCAAGGATATTGTTCAAAGTAAAAAGTCAGGCTTGGGGCAAATCTTTCCGGTACACACTTTTTAATTTAACTTTTTTTTCAAAAGTTAAATTAGGCAGGGCAGAAAGCCTAGTAGGCATCAAGGAATCCATTTCCAAACCTACATTAGAGATGCAGGAATACAAGAGTAGAACACTTGTAAGCTTTTAGGAGATTATATTAACTAACACTGTGGTCTATCAACATTTTTCATTCTTTTCCTTTACTGGTTATTTTGTTTGCTTTTTATTATCTTTCACTTATTTTCAAAGCAAGCAAAGTACCTTTCAAAACAGAAAGGATGGGGTATAAAGATGCAAACCAAGAAAATTCATTAGTTTTGATTTTCATAAAACAAAGCCTATACACTTATCATAAAGTGTCTCTATAAAATCACACAGCAAATAATTTTGAACTGATCTGTCACTCCAAATCAACTTTTATTTTCATGCTTAAACAGAAACACTGGCAGAAAAGGACGTGGATCTAGAATTACGTATTAACTTTTAGGCATGTGCATATTTTATCGAGTCAAAAAACCACTTTCATTTATTGTTAAATGTAAGAATAAGTGCAACTATATTGCAGAGTCAAGGGGTAAGATCAAACGTTATCATTTATTGGAAGGCAGAAAAGATATTTTTGGTAATTTGTCTCAAGGTGAAGGAGGCTCAGAATAGGCTGAAGTGAAAACAGAATTCATTTCCAAGAATCAAAATATAGAGCCTAAAATTCAGAGGCCAAGCATTCCTGTTTCAGAACCTGTCCAAAAGCTTGGCTCTGTTTCAGATTCTGTTACAAGATACAGGGGGTTTCATTTCCTTTGATCCATTATATTTCAAGAACACAGACAACTCCACAAAATTTGCATTTTATACTATTTCCAAATGTTCATAATCTCAAACATTTTATAAACTCTTTCCTTCAGAAGAGTATGGGATTTTTCACAACTGCTCTCTCTTTAGTTGAATTTGCACTATTAATCTGAGGTGATATTTCATATCTGCTATTAATAGTGCCAAATGATAAATTATCCCGTTGTATACAGTTTCATGTATCAGGAGCCTCTTGCAGATCTACCCTGAATTTTTATGGATGTGCATGGACCTTTGCTTGGTAGGGCTAATGAGAGCCACAACCCACCCTCCCATTAATTATCTTTATTGACTGAACTGGGGACTGCCAAGCCCATCTTGAGCACTCCAGTAAACGAAGGGTGGTACTCCTATCTCCGCACAGACTGAGAATTCTGATCCAGTTCTATCCATTCACACACTGAACTGAATTTTACAAAAAAAATGTTAGAAAGATACATTTCTAAATCCAATGACTCAAACACCAGAGAATGCTTGATTTGTATAGTTTACTGAATCGGTAGGATTTATTTTTTGCAGAATTAGTTTACACTGCACATCTTCATTAAACTGAGTAAGTGTTGAGTCCATTGAAATAAGCAAAAAGTCAACTTCAGAAATGTAAAGAAAAGAGCCCCTTTTCAACTGCGGTGTAGAGAGGAATATTGATTTTTCAAACCAGCATTAAATGACACATTTTTTTCATTTTCTTGAGATGCAGAAACTCAGGGATTATGATGATGGTCTGATAATGGATTTCTGAGCAGCCTTCAGTAGTGCTATGGTTAACTGATTTATTTTATTTCAAAATTCTCAGTGAATTATGCAAAAGAAAGGAGTTTTTTTTAAAAAATTGCTGTGCAACCCAATGCAACGTATAAGAGTTTAAACAGCTGTAAGTGTAAGTTGTGAGAAACCTGCTTTATGTAAAGGCAAGGATTGCATATAGTAATCAACATTAGAAACCCCTAGTTGATTTCAGGCCCGACATTGATCGACATTGACATATACATATCACATCTTCTAACACAAAATAAAAATAATGTTCATACCTTTACACAATACAACAACAGTTACCATTCTGTTCCACAATTAACTGATCCAACATCATAACTCCCATTGAACCAAGCAGTATCCCTTTTCCAGCAACTATGTACATTTGACTTCAGAGCTCCAAGCTAACCTAACAGAGCCCACTCTCAAGTATTGTAAAAAAAAAACAAACTACACCAAAAACAAAAGAAGTTAGAAGACTTTCCTCTTATTGATCTTCATCACTCTGGATACTCAAATTTTAGATTTGAAAAATTAGCATCAGCACACAAGAGAAAATGAAAGGGAATCATGGTTAGATTAGTTTGCTATATTTTACTGCGAAAGAGGTACTTGCTTTCAAACAAAAACAGCTCGAAAAGGGACTCTTAAAAGTGTTCTCTGCTAAGCAAGGAGTCCGTGAAGAGAACCAGAGACCCTGCCAATCAGTTTGCCAAGCAAGTGAATGTCAGCAAGTTTTAAGTCCCGGTTGTCTCGGCCGACTTTGCCACTTCTACCATGCCTGTGGAGGACACGGGTTCAATTAAACAGGGCAGGGAGCTGGGATGGAGCACAAGTCACTCTTTAAGTGGAGACAGGTTTATTAAATTAGGAAGACAAGGCTGCCATAACCTGAGTTCTCAAAAACACACATTGAAAATGCCTCAGACAAACACAGTATGGCTTCTGGATCAGTATTGGTAGGAAAAACAAAAACTAGAACAAGCATTTACCTATGTAAGCTCTTTCTTGTTCCCGGGTGAGCCCAGGAGGGATGACGGTGGGCATGCCAGGGATGATGGTCTTCTGTTCCATGGTGTCTTGATTCCACCGGCTCCTCTTCCTCTTTTTATTAGGGTAATCTACAAATACAAGGTTATTTATAGGACCAGGTATCCCATGGCAGTTGGTCTATGGTCGGAAATATAGTTAACTTTGGCCCCGCATAGATGCACTTTTCAAATTTCACACACACATTTCTTGCCCTAAATTCTTATAAGCAAGCTTTGATGGGAACATGGGCAAACAGACACCAGGAAACCATTTTTTTAGTTCTCCAAAATTGGGATTTTCCCTCTTTAGACATGTATGTCCAACAAAAATCTTTTTGTAGCATTTGATAAAAATTCAGATGTGCGGTAAAGTGAATAAATCCTATTGTTGGAAAAGCAAACAACAAGTATCAGGTACAAAACTTAAAAATTAAGCCATGTCGTTTTGCCTATACATCTTAAATCTTTCCAAGCTTGAGAAATATTGTTGTCCTGTCTTTAATGATTTAACAGTGGTACATTATAGTAATTAAAAAACAGAAATTAGTCTTTCACTTTCTTTGTTATACTATATCTTGATGTTTTTCCCTCAGTAATTCCTGTCTAATGTGAAAGTTAATAGATTTGTACTTTATTTTAAAAACTGTTAGTAAAATTCAAAAGTATAAAGTAAGATGATATTTTGCTTAATTAACTTAGTGCTGTCTTGTAAAATCATTCAAATAGTCAGTCATGACATCATAATAATCTCTTTGGATACAAAGAAGCATTAGATAATTCCATACAATTCTTTATAGATAATAAACACATGAAGATATGGCATAAAATATTTATGATATATATCCAATTTTTTTATCAGAGGACATGTTAACTTGGGAGACAAAATTAGGATTCCTGGATTTGCTCAATATGAACATGTGATTGTGAACAATCACAAATTGTTTAAGCTACGCCCCAAAGAAAACTAAGTAGTCTGATAAATGACCAAACTTGGCATGCACTATTGCAAATGGTCATCGCTGGCCTAAGTGTGAGTATAAAAGTCTGTTTAAGTGTAATTCAACTTTGTGTATAGACTACACTGTATATTCATCAGATTTTATAGACTACTTTTATATAACAATATTGTACACCACTCATGGTGCCTCTGCAAGGGAGATGAGCCTTTTCAAAATTTGATAAAAGAAATGGCAATATTTCCAAATCCTAGAATGCAGTTCGCAATCCTGTTGTCGCCCTCCTCAAAAAAATTTTTTTAAATCCTACAGAGATACCTATGAAGTGAACATATTTTAGTAAAGGACACGTTTACATAAGAAATGGAAATTCATATAACTAGTCTATCTGTAATGAGGGTGACATGTTTACATACTGGCTGATTATGGAAAAAGGGGGGAAAAGGGGGGGGAAGCACCTCTGGCTTGTACAATGTTTTCTCAACCTTGGCAGCATGAAGATGTGTGGACTTCCAACTCCCACAATTCCTCAGCCACCATGCTGGCTAGGGAACATTGGGAATTGTAGTCCTCCCATCTTGAAGCATGCTGGTTGGGGGACACTGGGAGTTGTAGTCCATCTATCTTCAAGCATGCTGGCTGGGGGACACTGGGGGCTGTAGTCATTGACTCAGCCTTCCATCCTTCCGAGGTGGGTAAAATGAGGACCCAGATTGTTGGGGGCAATATGCTGACTCTCTGTAAACCGCTTAGAGAGGCCTGAAAGGCCTATGAAGCGGTATATAAGTCTACTGCTATTGCTATTTCATTTTTCATTTTATTTGTCTTGTATGCCGCCCACTCCCGGTGGACTCCGGGCGGTTCACAACAGACAAGGGAAAGGGGATAAATACACAAGACAACACTTTAAAAAAAGACGCAACATTCACAATTTCCATGGGGCTGGATGTTTCACAAGCCCCTCAGCCTGCTGGAGCAGCCAGGACTTGGTGGCTTTGCGGAAGGCCAGGAGGGTAGTAAGGGTCCGGATCTCAACAGGGAGATCATTCCAGAGGGCTGGAGCTGCAACAGAGAAGGCTCTCCCCCGGGGAGTCGCCAGCCGACATTGGCTGGCAGATGGAATCCGGAGGAGATCTAACCTGTGAGATCTTATCGGTCTGAGGGAGGTAATCAGCAGGAGGCGGTCTCTCAGGTACCCAGGTCCGATGCCATGTAGGGCTTTATAGGTAGCGACCAGCACCTTGAAGCGGATTCGGAGACCAATGGGTAGCCAGTGCAGCTCGCGGAGGATAGGTGTGACATGGGTGCACCTAGGTACACCCACAATCGCTCGCGCGGCTGCATTCTGGACTAACTGAAGTCTTCGAACACTCTTCAAGGGCAGCCCCATGTAGAGTGCGTTACAGTAGTCCTCCCATCTTCAAGCATACTGGAGGATGCTGGGAGTCGTAGTCAATTCATCTTCCAGCATGCTGGCTGTGTGTGTATGTGGGGGGGTGGGGGGTGGAAGCTGTAATCCACCTATCTTCAAGCATGTTGGGGACACTGGGAGTTGTAGTCCACCTATCTTCAAGCATGGTGGGAGTTGTAGTCCACCCATCTTCAAGCATGGTGGGAGTTGTAGTCCACGTGTCTTAAAAAAGTGGCCAAGGTTGAGAAACACTGGTCTAATGTATCTGATTTAGGATGCTTTGAAAAAGAAATAGGAAGGGCCTCAAATGCACTTTTCGGTCTGCATAAAAGTACCAAATCGCCCTCAAAAAGAACAAAAAAAGGTCAAAGGAGGCTTGGCGCTTGCAATGAGTGACCACTAGACCAGCCGACCGTCATAGATCAGAACGAGAAAGGGGGAAAATGCCCAGAAGGCGGTAATGCAGAACCACCTCATCCAAATACCCAGATGCGATCAGGGTAGCCCCCCCCCAATACAACCCCCCCCCCACTTGCCTGAGTTGCCTGCCCCGGCCTGGCCGCCGTCGTCCTGCTGGAGAAGGTGGAGGTGCTGGGGCGGCGGCTGCGGCTCGAGGCCCATGGGCTGCTGGGGCGGCGGGGGCGAAGGGAAGCGGTACTGGCCGTACTGGGCCGGTTGAGGCTGCTGGGCCTGCGGAGGAGGCGGAGGCGGCGGTTGAGGCTGCTGCGGGGGCGGCTGCGGCTGCTGAGGCGGCGGCGGAGGCGGCGGTGGAGGAGGAGGCGGAGGCAGCGCGGCGAAGGGAAACCCGGCGGCCGCCATGAGGCTCGGGATGGCCGGCTGAGGCTGGGCCTGCGCGGGGCCCGGAGGTGGCGGCGGAGGCGGCGGGCCTTGCATCACTAATCCGGGAGGAGGAAGCGGATAGCCGGCCTTGCCCGGCGGCGGGGGCGGATGGAGTTTCCCCAGCGGCGTCGCGTTAGCCCCGGTCGCCATAGGCGGAGAGCCGAGACGGAGGGGCGCGATGGCGTCGGCGGCTTCGCGAACCTTCCACGCCACCACTTTCCCTCACAAAGGCGGACGGCGCCGATTGGTCGCCCCGCCAATCGCTCACTTCCTTGCTCGGCGTTCTGTTGGCTGGAAGGCACGTCACGCGCTCGGCGCCGTGCGCCGATTGGAGGATATTCGTCCTCCGGGAAAAACATTGGCGCGGAGGAATAGTAGAGGCAGGCTGAAAACTCATTGGATGAAACCTTTGTCACCTAGGTGGAAAGCGCGGCTTCGACGTTGCACATTGGCTCCGGGTCTCGGAGGGCGGGATGATTTAGGAACGAGGGAAGCTAGAGGGAGGGCGGGCTCCAGGATCTGAACGCGGGAATCTGATTTGTCAAACGCCCTCAGGGACCTTTACTTTCTCCTGGAGGACGCCTGCGAGAAATGACGTAATTTAGGTTTACTCCTATTGGCCGGAGGATTAGAAAGGAGAGAGGGTGTGTGTGGGGGTGGGTGGGTAAGTGCAAGACGAACTTTGATTGGCTCGAAATCTAAGAGCTCAGGGTTCTGATTGGCGAGGCGTCAAGATCTCCTGTCTCGCCTCTTTTGCCACCTGACGCGAAAAGGGCGACAGAACTCATGGTTAGGGGGACCCGTCTGAACAGCAAAGGATTCTGGGAGTTGATGTCAAATGCCACGAGGGGCTGCATTATTTAAGTGAACTAACCCAGTTTCCTTGGCTGGGTGTGAAACAAGATACCAAATTAAACATTGGCTGCCCAATCTCTTATATGAATAAGTATAAGTATTATCTTTATTGTCATTGTACTTAAATACAACGAAATTGGTTTTAACCTCACTGATGCAAAATTATAGCAGAAACGAAAAAAGAAAAAAAATCCACTTCATTCTACCAATAAAACTACTAAATTGATATAGAATGATGCTTCTCAAGGTTTTTAATTTTGAAGATGGGTGGACTTCAACTCCCAGAATTCCCCACCCCAACTGGGGTGGGGAATTCTGGGAGTTGAAGTCCACCCATCTTCAAAATTAAAAACCTTGAGAAACATTGCAATAGAATATAATACCACCTACATACATTCTCTTTCAAGTAGAATTTGGGTCTGTAGATCTTTTGTCTATTTTTTTCCTGGCAAGTTGATTGTTTTAGGTTAGGTTAGGTTTATTGGATTTATATGCCGCCCTTCTCCCAAGGACTCAGGGTGGCGTACAACATAAAAGAAAACATATTACAAAAATTAAAAGGGACATTAAATAAAGTATCCAACCCAAAACAACCAATTGATATTTACAATAAAAATTTAAAAATTAAATTAAAATTAACAAACAAATTATTCCTATATTTTATTCTATTCAGGCCAGGCCAGCTTGCTGGAAAAGCCAACTTTTTAGGGCACGTCGGAAGGACCGGAGATCTGGGATTATGCGAAGCTCCGGAGGCAGCTCATTCCAGAGGGAAGGCGCTCACACAGAGAAGACTGTCCCCCTGGGGGTCGCTAGCCGACACTGTCTGGCCGACGGCACGTTGAGGCCAACTCTGTGGGATCGCACTGGACGGTGGGATGCTACTGGTGGCAGTAGGTGGTCTCGCAGGTATCCTGGGCCTAAGCCATGGAGCGCTTTAAAGGTCATAATTAGTACCTTGAATCGTACTCGGAAGACAACCGGCAACCAGTGCAGGCCGCCTAAAAGGGGTGTAACATGGGAGCACCTAGGTACCCCCATGACAACCCGTGCAGCCGCATTCTGGACCAGTTGAAGCCTCCGGGTGCTCTTCAAGGGCAGCCCCATGTAGAGAGCATTACAGTCGTCCAGGCGAGAAAGGACGAGGGCATGAGTTACTGTGCACAGAGCATCCCGATCCAGAAAGGGGCGCAACTGACGTATCAGGCGAACCTGGTAAAAGGCCCCCCTGGTCATGGCCGTCAGGTGTTCTTCTAAACCAAGCTGCGTATCCAGGAGGACTCCCAGATTGCGGGCCCTCTCTGAGTGGGCTAAAGTTTCTCCCCCTTTCATCAAAGATGGAACAAGATGCACAAATCGGGATGGCGGGAACCACAGCCACTCAGTCTTGGAGGGATTGAGCTTGAGCTTTTTTCCAATTTTTTTTTTTTAATTCCCTTTATAAACTGATTATTCTGCTGAGAAAGCCTGGTCTAAAAACACTTTTTAAAATCAGAATCAGGAATGCTGACTGGAATACAGAGAAATCCCCCAATCCATGCACTCGGCAAGTATAAAAGATAAGCACTGAAGTGTCGTGGCACAACAAAACCGCGCTCGACTAAAGCGCGCCCCGATTAAACCGCGTCGCTGACATCATCAACAAGGCGACAACAGCGAGCGCGGAGAAAGAAAGGCGCTTTAAATAGCGCTTTGAAAGCAAGCCGATTCAAGTTAAGGTAAGGGTTATGTTTAGGGTTATGTTTAGGGTTAGGTTAAGGTTTAGGGTTAGGGTTAGGTTTAGGGTTAGGTTAAGGGTTAGGGTTAGGTTTAGGGTTAGGTTTAGGGTTAGGTTAAGGGTTAGGATTAGGTTTAGCATTAGGTTAAGGGTTAGGTTTAGGTTAAGGGTTAGGTTTAGGGTTAGGTTTAGGATTAGGTTTAGGTTTAGGGATTAATTTTAGGTTTAGCGTTTACAGCGTGCTTTTTTCTCCGCGCTGTTGTCGCGCTATGATGACGTCAGCTACGCGGTTTCGTCGAGCGCCCTTTAGTCGAACGCGGTTTTGTGGTGGAACCCTGAAGTGTAACTGCACCTATTTGGAAAAGGGATTGGCTTATTCTTTATACAAATGAAACATTAAAATTACATCTAAATCATATATTAGAAAATGATATGCCATATCTTCGCATCAATTGCTGATGCTGTATACAAAAATGATTTGGATCCCAGCTCTGTTGTGCTTTAGCCCCACTGTGCAAAGATTTCGATGCTTATCTTGTAAAAATTACACCTTCAAGTCAAGGACTACCTGTATATAACCAAAACAGAACACATTGCATTTCCATCAGAGTAATGACCCCAAATCTCCATCTGCAAGAATTCTCTACTTTTATTTTTATTTTATTTTTTAACAAAAATCAAAAGCCATTCCACCGGGGAGTAAAATATCACAATTTAATATCCTTCTCTATGTTAAATAAGCTATATTTTCTTCTCTCTCTTTTGTTTTCAAGTTTGGATTTTCTCAGGACAACAACATTCCAGCTTTAGCAGTTATAAAACACAAGGAGAAAAAGGGAAAAAAATATTAAAAAAAGAAAGAGCAGCATTCTGGGAAGGAAAAGCCATAGCATCGGAGTTCAGGGGGATTGTGGTTACTCCCCACCAAGCCAAGATTGAGATTCTGATGTTGAGAGTTTGTTCTGGGCTTCGGGGTTTGCAAAGAATAACCGCCAATTCCTAGTGACCTCAGATTTGATTGATGTTCCTCAACATGGCAGCTCTAAGATGTGTAGACTTCAAATCCCATAAATCCTCAGACAGACTAGCTGGGGAATTCTGGGAGTTGAAGTCCCCACATCGTAAAGCCACCACAGTGGAGAAACATTGAAAGATGTTTTGTCATAGAAATGTCAACCTGTTAAAAGTAGCCTTTTTTAATCTCCATTTGGGCTGCATAAAGGCACCACTCTCTCAATCTGGCCAATTAATCCCTGGCATCCTCATCTCCAAATTGTTCCCCTGGGCCTTCAAATCTTGTCTTTCCATCAACCATCCCCACCTACCCACAATCATCATCTTCGTTTAATCACCCCATAATATCTTGCGGGGTGGAATCTGGGCAACAGAATGCAGCTGAGTGATTACTGGCTGGATGCCCTTCTTGTTGCCAATGCGGAGTTTTGTTCAGCCGATATATTTCTCATTGTGCCTAGATTGAGAAATATCTACCTCTACCTAGGATTGAACTCACAGCCTCCTGATTGTGAGGCGAGAGCTCCACCTCTAGGCCACCGCACCACCCGCTATGCCCCCTGGTTTATTCAAGCAGCAGGCCCCATTTCATGGCTTTGCAACTTGCCAGCCAGCTAGGTTTTGTACACATGGGAGCGCCGGAAACCGATAGAGAAGCTCTCTGGTGTGCATGTGCACGACAGGAAACTGAGCTTCTAGTTTCCGGTGCGCGTATGCACATCGGCCAGCTGGTCTTCGTGCACGCATGCGTGCCAAAAACTGGAACCGGCACGTATGCGCTCACTGAAAACCAGAAGCTCAGCTTCCGGGCGTGCCCATATGGGCCAGGGCACTGCTCTTCCGGTTTCCAGAGCTGCCCTGCGTGCTCCTGTTTTGGCACCCGGTGCCAAAAACATTCGCCAACCCTGTCCTAATTTATCCTGAAAGCCATCTTTATTCTCCACCAAGAAGCTGCATGGTTCCCCTTGGAAAAAAATGGTTTCAGAAATCAGTGGGCAAAGATTTCTTTTTATGCACCTGGGAAAAGTTTCTCCCGGGGGGGGGGGGGAAAAATTGTGGCACTGCTATTTTTAAAGAGATGGGATCGACAAGTTCAAGCACGGGCTACATCTAATATTTTGGGGTTGTTTAGTGTTTTGGTCCTAGATGTGAACCACTGAAGAATGCTTTCAATTCTCCAGAGCTTTGGGAACTACAGTTTTGTGGAAAGGTTAATCATAACACGGAAGTTTCGTAGAACAGGAAAGAGAAATTTCTCAACCAAGCAATTCTAAACCAGCCCAAACAGAAACAACCGAACAGAATGCTGGGAATTTGCCTTAAGAGGTCAATCCTCACTTAATAACCAGTCGTTTTAATAACAATTTGAAGTTACGGCAGCCACTGAACGAGTCACGGAACCATTTGAAGTTAGACAGCCATCAAACTGAAGTTTGGATGGCCATTGAAGTCATTTTTTTTAACACACATCCCCAGTCACACTGCTGCTCCCTGTGTGACCACATGTTAGCTTATGTTAGCCACATGTTAGCCACATGACATTTCATGGTCACATGACTGTGGTTTGCAAGTGATTTAGGGTTATTGCCAGTTTCTGGATTTTTATTTTTTTTTGCTAATTGCTGGCAAAAAAAATTTGCCCCTTTAAAAATGAACGATTTGCTTAATGATTGCAGTCAAACAGGCCTGGAAATTACTTCTGGCCATGTGGAAAGTCTTGACTTATAACCGCAGTGACTTGTGTGACCATAATTGCGGGCTCAATTATAGTTGTGGGTCAAGAACTACAATACCCAGAAGGCCACATTTTTCACTGTGTACTCAAGACCCGCTAACCACCAAGTTTCCTCCCCTGAGATATTCCAGATGGGTGGGACTAAAAGGCACCTGCCCATCAACAATATGAGGAAAGCACATGCAATAGCCTTGCTCTTCCAGAATTGTGGATATAGCGGCTGGGGAATTCTGGGGGTTGAAATCCCTACACCTTCAACTCCCAGAATTCTCAGCAACGGCCATGATGGCTAGGGAATTCTGGGAACTGAAGTCTACATCTTTGGAAATGGTGCACTCACGCACATCGGGGTTCTTAAAATTGAATTGTTCCCCATAACACGAAATACGTAGATAAATTCTTTTCTAGCAAAAGCCATGGCTATTCCCTGTGGGAATTCTGGGAGTTGGCATCTGTAGAACCATTGATCTGGTTTCCAAATTGGAATCGGAATCACCTAGCATCTCCTTTAGCCATTCAAAATAGTCATTAAAAAACATAAAACACAAAACCACAATTACTCTTACCTCCCCCTCCCCACACACAAACGCAGAGCAGGAGTGAAATGCTACTGGTTCGGACTGGTTCAACTGAAGCGGTAGTAAAATTGCTACCAGTTCGTCCCAACCGGCAGTAAAGGAAATGCTACCGATTCAGGCAAACTGGTATTTCCGACGATCGGCTGCGCCGTGCAATTTCTATTAGCCAGGAAACAGGATTTCCTGCTTTCTAGCTAATCTAAATGGCGTGGCACGGTGGATTCTCTCCCCTTCCTCCCCCACCCACTGTTCGTTCACTTTTGCAAATGCGCTTGGTAGCAGGCTCTGCCCATTCTCTCAGACATCATTATGTCCGTTTGTGATGCTCTGCGCATGTGTGGGAGGTCCCGCACATCTGCAGAGGTGGCGCAAGCGAGCAAGTACTTACACTGCTACTGGACCAAAGGTAAGTTGATTTCACCCCCGACTATCACATCCATTCCATTAACAGTCACCCGGTTTCGTTCGTCCTGGGTGGGGCCCTAAATTTCTCCAGCTGGCTGCCCCCCCCAAAATAAACATTTATCCCTTGCCCCTTATTCTGGAATAACAGCCCAGAACTTCAATGTGCCCTGAAGACGTAAAAGCTGAAGCTTAGGAAGGAAGGTGCCTTCTTATACCCGTGGCAAACGATTGTCTTCACTCTGTCGGCAGTGCCAAGACGTGGCACCCACACACCATCTAGACATTTTAAAAGAAGAGGAAGAGGTGGGGCGGGGGACGCAAGAAGCATCGAAGCAGGCACAAGGTGTCAGCCGGGATCCTGGTGCGAGTTTCTCCCGAACTGCCAAGCGGTTGAATTATTGCAGAATTAACTCAAGAAACATTGGCCCCGAATATGGGGAGCAAGGCCAGCCAGGCGCCAAGACCATCTCTGGTGCCCAACCAGCAGTCGGTCCAGGATCCAGGACCATCTGAGCTGTCCTCTGTCAACGCCCACCCAGAGCATCTCCTATTCCGGCATGTTGCCGCCGTCGGCTCAGGAAGGCTCCACATTGCCTGCGCAGGGCCTGGGAGTGGAGGAAAGTCAGTAGCTGCTCTCGTGACCCGTCAGGATGTAGAGGTTGCTGTGCGCCGTGGGATTGTCGGTTGGGGTGCTCTCAAGAATGATGTCCCTGCAGGGAAGGGGAGAGGAGGGAGGGGCGATGAGCAAGGGAAGCAGTGTCAATCCAGGGCTACGTTTCTTAATCTTAGGCATTTTAAGATGGGTGGACTTCAACTCCCAGAATTCCCCACCCAACATGCTTTAAGATGGGTGGACTTCAACTCCCAGAATTCCCCAGCCAGCATGTTTTAAGATGGGTGGACTTCAACTCCCAGAATTCCCCACCAAGCATGCTTTAAGATGTCTGAATCCCACAATTCCCTGGGCAGAATCCCTGAATACAGGTGGACTTTTAACTCCACCTATAATCTCAGAACTTCAAATCTTCTCAACGATGTCAGGTTTAGCATGGGTGGACGTACGCTCCCAGAATTCCCCAGCCAGTGTGCTTTAAGATGTCTGGCCTTTGACTCACACAATTCCCTGGGCTTAGGTTTAGGTGGGCTTTAACCCCCAGAATCCCGCAGCCAGCATGCTTTAAATTATGTGAACTTCAAATGCTCTAGCATTCTCTGGCTGGCTTGCTTTAAGATTCATGAATTTCAACTCCCAGAATTCCCCAGCAAGCGTGTTTTAAGATGGGTGGATTTCAACTCCCAGATTTCCCCATCCAGCATGCTTTAAGATGGGTGGACTTCAACTCCCAGAATTTCCCAGCCAGCAGGCTTTAAGATGGGTGGACTTCTACTCCCAGAATTCCCCAGCCAGCATGCTTTAAGACGGGTGGACCTCAACTCCCAGAATTCCCCAGCCAGCATGCTTTAAGATGGGTGGACTTCTACTCCCAGAATTTCCCAGCCAGCAGGCTTTAAGATGGGTGGACTTCTACTCCCAGAATTCCCCAGCCAGCATGCTTTAAGAGGGGTGGACTTCAACTCCCAGAATTCCCCAGCCAGCATGCTTTAAGATGGGTAGACTCCAACTCCCAGAATTCCCCAGCCAGCAAGGTTTAAGATATGAAGACTTCAGATTTCTCCAGTCAGCAATTCTGAGAGTTGAAATCCACCCATGCCTTAAGACAGTGGTTCCCAAACGTGGCAACTTTAAGACTGGCTGGAGAATTCTGGGAGTTGAAGTCCACAAGTCTTAAAGTTGCCAAGGTTGGGAACCACTGCCTTAAGAGGATGTTACTGGGGAATTCTGGGAGATAAAATCCACATATCCTAAAATTGATGACACTGGTCATCCATCTATCTACACTGCCTTCCTAATGTTGCAAGAGGCTGCCAAGGAATCAGGACAAGGCCCACACTTAATTCATGCCAAGTTGTGACTCTGAACAGGTCACAAAGCAGATTTCCGGAATGTCAAGAAAATTATGCATAATTGCAAAATGCAAAATGTTTAAAAAGTGGGACGTTTCAGACTTCCGACTGCATTATTCCACCTCAGAGGGATTTTTCCTCCACCTACCAGAAGGATTCTGAATTCTCCGACGCCCGTCTTAAGTGGGAAGAGGGATTTTGAGCTTGGAATGCTTCCGGAATAACCAGAACAACAGGGCATTCTTGCAATGGCTGGCATCTTTCTAACTCAAATAAGAAACGGTTTTCCTTCCTTGCAATGTGCATTTGGGATCGGTTGTGGAAATGGGGGCGTGAAGTGGGAGCAAAGATGTGCAAATTAGAAACCTCTTTATCGGCAGCTCACCTGTGACCACCCAAGACTCGGAACACCCTGGATTCGTCTGTGACCTCCTGGGTCACCTGGTGGGGGAGCAAAACAATTTCTTTATTAAATGTATATACCACCCATTTCATTGTCCAGCAACTCTGGGAAGCTCATAGCATTGTAAAAGCAAATATTGTACCAACGTTAAAATATTAAACACTACCTGGATGCCCGTGCTTCACTATGAAACAATGTGATCGGGCTTGTTACATTGACACTTAAAGCTTGAAAATTAATGTAGACTGTGCACCTCCTTAGCATCAGAGCATGTTAATATAAGGCAACTGGCAGTTGGAACAGAGTTCTTTTCAGGTGGGGAGGGGGAGTAGAACGTCTAAACTCCCAGTCCGCAGGCTGGATGAGTCATGCGCTGGCCACGCCCATGATAAGGCAACTGGCAGTTGGAACAGAGTTCCTTTCAGGTGAGGAGGGGGAGTAGAACATCTAACTCCGTAGCATCAGAGAGCGTTAATATAATACTGTATAAGAAATACTGATGATCTGATTTCAAAAAATCCTTTCTAAGTGAGCAGCTAAAAGCCAAGAGGAACATATGTGCTGAATTTCAAGTTTGTAGGCTTTACAGTTCTGGAGATTTCATGATGAGTGAGTGGTATTTGGCTTTTTTAAATATATAGATATAGATATATATTAAGGTCCCTTCCAACTCTGTTAGTCTGTTATTCTCTCTCTTTCTCTCTCTCTCTCTCATCTATCTATCTATCTATCTATCTATCTATCTATCTATCTATCTATCTAATCTATCTATATCATCTATCTAAAGAGAATAACAGACTAACAGTTGGAAGGGACCTTGGAGGCCTTCTAGTCCAACCCTCAAGCGGGTACCATGCCAGATAAATGTTAAAAACCAACATACAAAGGGATGGAGTTGGGATCTTCAGCAAACTCTCAAATTATTTAATCCTTATTGAGCCTTCGGTGGCCCGCCTGGGGTCTTCATTGCATAGAAGGCTGACTCTGAATGATTCGTGGGTCAGTCTGTTGTGGACATTCCCACACGAATGTTGCAAGAATCAAGTTCTTAACTGGAAGCAACAACATCATTTGGTTGTTTCCAAGTTCCCCTTGCACATATTTGCTAATCGTTCCTGACTCTAGGAGGCGGTGCTCATCTCCATTTTAAAGCCGAAGAGCCAACACTGTCCGAAGACGTCTCCGTGGTCAGGTGGCCGGCATGACTCAATGCCGAAGGTGCACGGAACGCTGTTCCCTTCCCACCAAAGGTGGTCCCTATTTTTCTACTTGCATTTTTTACATGCTTTCGAACTATTTTGGCAGAAGCTGGGACAAGTAACGGGAGCTCGCTCCGTTACGCAGCGCTAGGGATTCGAACCACTGAACTGCCAATCTTTCTGATCGACAAGCTCAGCGTCTTAGCCACTGAGCCACTCACTGCACTATTATTTTATGGCAAAAGACTTCCATTGTGCTTTTACTCACCTCACTAGATTCCAGGCTTCGGCCTTGCATGCCATGTTTCCAGAAAGCCAAGACACTGTCTTGAAGGCACACTGCGGGGAAGGAAAGAAGAGACTTCGTTAGAGGGCGCTGTATTTGGGAAGCTGGGAAGCTAAGCAGTCTTCAGATGGGAGACCACCAGGTTTAGACCCAGCTGGAAAGTTTAACGATCCGAGTTGGGTGGTGAAACTTCTGCAAGAAAATGGCCAAGCTCAGAAAGCACCAAGCATGTTTCTTCTCTTTGTCTTTCTTTCTTTCCCTTTCTCTCTGTCTCCTTCTCTTCCTCCTCTCCACAAACACCTCTCCCTTCTAGCTGATGATATTACTTAGTTGGGTTATGAAACGCCTGCAAGGAAACCACTAAGAGAGCACCAAGGACCCCAGTTAATCTCTTGCAATGAGTTGATCGAAATGTCATCTCTTTTCTTTCTTTCTTTTTCTCTTGTCTTTGTCTCCTTCCTTTCTTCCTCCCCCTTTTATTTCGTTCTTTTTTCCTTTCTTTCTCTTTCTTTGCCTTGCCTTTCTCTCCTTCCTTCCATTCCTTTCTTCCTTCTGTTTCTCTTATATTCCTCTTCTCCTTCTATTACTTCCTTCTTCCCCCCTTTCTTTTCCTGCCTTCCTTCCCTCTTATATCCCCTTTCCTCTTTCTTTCTTTCTTTCTTTCTTTCTTTCTTTCTTTCTTTCTTTCTTTCTTTCTTTCTTTCTTTCTTTCTTTCTTCTTTCTTTCTTTCCCTGCCTTTTCTTCCTCCTCCTCCACTCCACAAACCCCACTCCCTTCTAGCACTGATGATGTCACCTAGTTGGGTGGTGAAACGCCTGCAAGAAAACAGAAGCTGCAAGCTCAGAAAGCACCAAGGATCCCAATTTCAACCCTGAGCTACCAATCTTCCTTACGTACCAATGGTTTCGATGGGGAAATTGAAAACAAGCTCAGGTGCAAACACTCCTTGCGGTGTCCCGCGCAGATTCACGACCCGGACGCAGCCTGGGGGTGGGGTGGGGTGGGGAAAAGAGGACGGCTTTGAAGGACAAAGACACAGGCAGTCCCCGACTTCCAACCGTTCATTTAATGACAGCCCAAAGTTACAACAGCACTGAAAAAAAGTGACTTGACGGCCGTTTTCTACACTTAACGGCTGTCGTGACATCTCCTTGATCACAGGATCAAAATTCAGAGGTTTTGGCAACTGGCTCATACCTATGACCGTGTGTGTGTGTGTGTGTGTGTGTGTGTGTGTGTGAGAGAGAGAGAGAGAGAGAGAGAGAGAGAGAGAGATGCGATCCCCTTTTGCGACCTTCCGGCAAGCCAAGTCCATGGGGGAAGCCAGATTCGTTTAAGAACCGGGTTCTTACCGACTAATCCACTGCATGGATTCACTTAACAATTGTGGCAAGAAATAGCAATAGCCATAGCAGTTAGACTTATATACCGCTTCCTAGGGCTTTCAGCCCTCTCTAAGCGGTTTACAGAGTCAGCATATCACCCCCACAGTCTGGGTCCTCATTTCACCCACCTCGGAAGGATGGAAGGCTGAGTCAACCTTGAGCCCGTGAGATTTGAACAGCCGAACTGCAGAACTGCAGTCAGCTGAAGTAGCCTGCAGTGCTGCATTTAACCACTGCGCCACCTCAGACCGGACACAGCATAGGGCTGTGATGGGCAACCTTTTTCTTATGGCGTGCTAAAATCATGCGTGCACACGCATGTCCACACCAATTCAATCCTCCTTGCCCATCTGTGCGTGCGTGCATGACCCCTCCACCTGCACGCATGCTCTCGTGAACCCACCCCAGGCTCTGGAGGCCTTCCTGAAGCCTGGGGAGGGCCTCCCCCAGCCCTCTGGAAGGCTGAAAATCAGCTGGCCGGCGCATGTGCGCTGGAGCGTCCGACTGTCGTGCCAGCAAATATGCCTCCGTGTGCCACCTGTGTGTTTGTGTGTGTGAGACTTGATAGCAGTTGTCAGCCTCTGCTTCTCTTCCTTGCTATCGGCTGCCATAGAAACGGGGAGGGTGGGGGCATGGTGCTTGGGATGGGGAAAAAATGGTACAGGAGGTGATGTGGCAAAGGGAGTTTTCTTCTCACCATCTTCTGTGCATGCTGGTGGCCGTGTTTGGACCTGGTCAAGGCCAACCATCCTGCATACCAACGTGATGATGCTTTCCGGAGATGCACCCCACATGACATCTTAGGTTCAAGGTGTTATGACCTTTAAAGCGCTCCATGGCTTAGGCCCAGGGTACCTGCGAGACCACCTACTGCCACCGATAGCCTCCCACCATCCAGTACGATCCCAGAGAGTTGGCTCCTCAGGGTGCCATCGGCCAGACAGTGTCGGCTGGCCACCCCCAGGGGTTAGGTTAGGTTAGGTTTATTAGATTTATATGCCGCCCTTCTCCCAAGGACTCAGGGTGGCGTACAACATTAAAAGAAACACATAATACAAAAGTTTTTTTAAAAATTAAATAGAATAAACCAAACAAACCCAATAAGAATTGAGAATAACATTCTTTTAAAAAAAAATTCGAATTAAAATTAACAATGACCAATAATTTATTTTGTTTTGTTCAGGCCAGGCTGGCTTGCTGGAAAAGCCAACTTTTTAGGGCGCGTTGGAAGGACCGGAGGTCGGGGATTATACGAAGCTCCGTGACAGCTCATTCCAGAGGGAAGGCGCTCCCACAGAGAAGGCTGTCCCCCTGGGGGTGGCCAGCCGACACTGTCTGGCCGACGGCACCCTGAGGAGGCCAACTCTGTGGGATCGCACTGGACGATGGGAGTCTACCGGTGGCAGTAGGTGGTCTCGCAGGTACCCTGGGCCTAAGCCATGGAGCGCTTTAAAGGTCATAATTAGGGGGAAAGCCTTCTCTGTGGGAGCGCTTTCCCTTTGGAATGATTGAGGTTTTCAAAAATAGACTGGAGAACCATTGGGCTGGGCTGGCATATGGTCTCCTGCCTTGAGTAGGGGGGGCTGAACTAGAAGAACTCTGAGGTCCCCTCCCGCCCTAGGATCCCAAGTTCTAAAAAAAAAACTTACGTTCAAAACAAACAAGGACGGTATCTCGGTCCATCTGAGTGACGTGGCTGGCCAGGACGAGAGGACGTTCTGTGAGAGGAGAGAGAAGCCAATGTTGAGCCACAGAACTTTCTAAGACATAAATTTAAAAAAAGCTGGTGTTTAAATTGCTTTCCGGATGAATCAATGGGAATTCTGGGAGTTGAAGTCCACACGTAGGGAGAGGGGTGATCTTCAAGGTGAGAATCGAACGGCTGGCAGTGGGCAGAGTTAACCTGCAATACTGCATTCTAACCCCTGGGAGGGAAAGAAGGAAGGAAAAAGGAAGGGAAAGAAGGGAGGGGAGATAGCAAGGAAGGAGGCAAAGAAGGAACAGGTGATAGCAAGGAAGGAAGGAGAGATAGGTTGGAAGGAAGGAGAGAAGGAAGGAGCGATAGCAAGGGAGGAAGGGAGGGAGGAAGGAGATATAGCAAGGAAGGAAAGAAGGAAGAGATAGCAAGGGAGGGAGGGAGGGAGGGAGGAAGGAAGGAAGGAAGGAATGATAGCAAGAAAGGAGGGATAGGCTGGAAGAAAGGAAAGAAGGAAGGAGCGATGGCAAGGAAGGGAGGAGGAAGGAGAGATAGCAAGGAAGGAAAGAGGGAAGAGACAACAAGGAAGGGAGGGAGGGAAGAAGGAATGACAGCAAGGAAGGAAGAAAGCAATAGCATATATATATATATACATATATATATTGTGTATGTGTGTGTATATATATATATATATTGTGTGTGTGTATGTATTATGTATGTAATGTATGAATGTGTGTATGTGTGTGTGTGTGTATGTATGTATGTATATGTGTGTATGTATATGTATGTATGTGTGTGTATACATACATACATACATACATACATACATATATATATGTTCAAATCCCAGTAAGGGTATGGCTAGCTGATGAGAGCTAAATAGCTTGAAATAGATCTATACTAGTCTCCCTTTATTTATTTATCAGCACAAATAAAAAAACATATATATATATATATATATATATATATATATATATATATATATATATATATATATATATATATATATATATATATATATATATGCTATTCACCATGCTTCACAGCCCTCTCTAAGCAGTTTGAAGAGTCAGCCTCCTGCCCCCAACAATCTGGGTCATCATTTTACCGACCTCGGGCGGACGGAAGGCTGAGTCGACCTTCAGACGATCAGGATCGAACTGCCAAATTGCAGGTAGCCGGCAGAGAGCAGAAGTAGCCTGCAGTACTGCACTCTAACCACTTGCGCCACCGCGGCTCTTAAAACATGAAGTCTTTAAAAAGGCAGGAAAGAGATGTTCTCAACTAGGGTTCTCCACAATCCCCTTTTTTGGACCCCCTGCCTCCGCCCCGCCCCACCCCACCCCCAACTAGCCGCTCTTACTGGAAGGGCTGGAGGTGGTGTGGCCGGTACTGAGCGAGAGGACGCTGAAATGCAGCTCGGCTCCCGGCTGATCGCTGCCGGTGACGCCGAAGCAGACTTGAGGGTACTCCTCCGCCTCCACGACCAGCAGCTCAAACAGGGAGAGGGGATCGGGGAGCAGCACGGGGACGTGCTGGAGAGACAGAAAAATAAAAATAAATAGAGAGAGAGAGAGAAAATATGGTGAGCCGGCAAGCAAAATCTGTCTGGGATCTAGAACCCAAAACCAGAGAGGTCACTGAGCGTTTGCAGCCGCTCCCTTACCTTCAGTAGCATAAATTTCTGCAGGGGTTCGTACCACTGTAGGAGAGCCAGGCTGGAGGGCAGGGCGGCACACAGAAAGGTGTTTCCTGAGTAAGGATTTCGGACTGGAATGGGGGGGAAAACCCAGACAATGGGATTAGCCACCAACTGCTGGTCTCCCCTTTTTGCTCCTAGATAGGTGGACTTCAACTCCCAGAATTCTGCATGGCAAATTCTGAGAGATGGCCCTTCCTCCCTCCCTCCTTTTTTTCCTTCCTTCGCTCTTATCCTTTTTCTTTCCTTTTTTCCTCCCTCCCTCCCCTTTTCCTTCCTCCCTCCCTCCCTCTTTTTCCTTCCTTCCTCCCACTTTTTCCTTCCTTCCTTCCTCTTTTTCCTTCCGTCCTTCCTCCCCTTTTTCTTTTTCTTTCTTTCTTTCTTTCTTTCTTTCTTTCTTTCTCTTTCTTTCTTCCACTCTACTTTCTTTTTTCCTTCCTTCCTTCTTCCCCTTTTTCTTTCCTTTCTTCCTCCCTTCCCTTTTCCTTCCTCCCTTCCTGCTTTTCCTTCCTCCCTCCCTTTTCCTTCCTTCCTCCCTCCCTTTTCTTTCCTTCCTTCCTTCCTTCCTTCCTTCCTTCCTTCCTTCCTTCCTCCTTTTTTCCTTCCTCCCTCTTTTCCTTTTGTCCTTCCTCCCCTGTTTCTTTCTTTCCTTCCTTCCACCCTCTTTTCCATCCTCCCTCTTCTTCCTTCTGTCCTTCCCCAACTATTTCTTTTCTTCCTTCCTTCGATCCTCTTTTCCTTCCTCCCTTTTTCCTTCTGTCCTTCCTCCCCTTTTCCTTTTCTTCCTTCCTTCCACCTTTTCATCTCTCCCTCCCCTTTTCTTTCTTTCTTTCTCTCCCTTCCTTTCTTCCACTCTCCTTTCTCTTTTTTCCTTCCTTCCCTTCACCTCCCTCCCTCCCCTTTTCCTTCTTTCCTCCCTCCCTCCTTTTTCTTTCTTTCCTTCCTTCCATCCTCCCTTCCCCTTTCTCTATTTTCCTTCCTTCCCTCTCTCCCGCTCACCTTCCTCCCCTTTTTCTTTCCTTCCTTCCTTTCCTTCCTCTGCAGGCCTTAGTATTCAAAAATTAAGAACTGCTGTATTCCAATCCTTGCAGTGCAGGAAAAACACCTGAATTTTTATTTTATTTTTTGCATAGAAAAGAGATACACTTTGGCATGAACATGTCATGGGCCTGTTCTCAAAGATAAATAAGGTTCAAGTCCTCAGGGTTTTGAATGAAAAGGGTAATTTAAACAGGCACTAAAGAACCTGCTATATTCCAAGTCACGTCTAAACCTTGGCCGCCTTAAGACACGTGGACTTCAACTCCCAGAATTCCTCAGGCAGCCATCTTGGCTGGGGAATTCTGGGAGTTGTAGTTCACACTTCCCAGAATTCTCAGCAATGGCCCTGATGGCTGGGGAATTCTGGAAGTTGAAAGTGGGGGAAAGGTACATTAAGGATTCAGAGGCAAATTCAAGAAAGGTGGAAAATCTGCTGATGAAGGAAGAGAAATGGTCACTCACCAACTTGACATTTAAGGCACCCTTTGGTATCTGCTATCTTGGCTGACAGAGCGAACTTCCTGCCACGAAAGGAAAATGGATTAAAATGTATACCAGTATATATATATTTACTGGAATATATATATATAATTAATACATACATACATACATACATGGAAAATATATAGGTAGTGGCAGGTATTTCTCTTTCTGGGCACAATGAGAATACAATCTGCTGAATATAACTCTGCACTGGCAACAGGAAGGGCATCTGGCCATTAAAACACTTTTCTAGCTGCTCCATTCAGTTGCCCAGACTCTACCCTGCAAGGGATTATTATGGGGTCATTAAATGAAGAGTGGAAATCTATGGGAAGAGCCACCGCTGCTAGCAAAGCCCCACCCGAGCTCTGGGGATAAAAGGCAGGGGGCAGAGATGAATAGATGTGACAGAGGAGAGGAGAGCAGAGGAAATCTATGGGCTGGTCCTTGGGACGGAAGAGCCACCAATGCCAGGGAAGCCCCACCCGAACTCTGGGGATCAAAGGCAGAGGGTGGAGATGAATAGATGTGACAGAGGAGAGGAGAGCAGAGGAAATCTATGGGCCGGTCCTTGGGACGGAAATGCCACCAATGCCAGGGAAGCCCCACCCGAGCTCTGGGGATAAAAGGCAGGGGGCAGAGATGAATAGAAGTGACAGAGAAGAGGAGAGCAGTGGAAATCTATGGGCCGGTCCTTGGGACGGAAATGCCACCATTGCTAGCAAAGCCCCACCTGAGCTCTGGGGATAAAAGGCAGAGGGTGGAGATGAATAGATGTGACAGAGGAGAGGAGAGCAGTGGAAATCTATGGGCCAGTCTTTGGGACGGAAGAGCCACCACTGCTAGCAAAGCCCCACCTGAGCTCTGGGGATAAAAGGCAGGGGGCAGAGATGAATAGATGTGACAGAGGAGAGGAGAGCAGTGGAAATCTATGGGCCGGTCCTTGGGATGGAAAAGCCACCACTGCTAGTGAAGCTCCACTCAAGCTCTGGGGATAAAAGGCAGGGGGCGGAGATGAATAGATGCGACAGACAATTATTCATCTCCCGGTCGGATGGACTTGTTAGCCTGCGGTGAGAGAGAGATTTTTTGCCAGGGCTGTCTAATAAAGAAATCATTGATTAAAATCATTATGATACAGAAGGATCTTGACAAACTTGAACACTGGGTGTTATCTAATAAAATGAAATCCAATGGTGAAAAGAGTAAGGCTCTACATTTAGGCAAGAAAAGCAAAATGCACAGGTACAGTATAGGTGGGACCTTGCTCAATAGTAGTAACTGTGAGAGGGATCTTGGAGTCCTAGTGGACAACCATTTAAACAGGAGCCAGCCGTGTGCAGCAGCTGCCAAAAAAGCCAACACAGTTCTAGGCTGCATTAACAGAGGGAGAGAATCAAGATCACGTGAAGTGTTAGTACCACTTTATAAGCCCTTTATAAGGCCACACTTGGAATACGGCCTCCAGTTTTGGTCGCCACGATGTAGAAAAGATGTGGAGACTCTAGAAAGAGTGCAGAGAAGAGCAACCAAGAGGATTAGGGGCCTGGAGACTAAAATATATCAAGAACGGTTTCAGGAATTGGGTACGTCTAGTTTGATGAAAAGAAGGACTAGGGGAGAGATGATAGCAGCCTTCCAATATCTCAGGGATTGCTACAAAGAAGAGGGAGTCAAACTGTTCTCCAGAGCGCCTGAGAGTAGAACAAGAAGCAATGGGGGTAAACTAATCATGGAGAGAAGCAACTTAGAAGTAAGGAGAAGTTTCCTGACAGTTAGAACAATTAACCAGCGGAACAGAAGTTGCCTCCAGAAGTTGTGAATGCCCCAACACTGGAAGTCTTTAAGAAGATGTTGGATAGGCATTTGTCTGAGACAGTATAGGGTTTCCTGCCTAGGCAGGGGGTTGGACTAGAAGACCTCCAAGGTCCCTTCCAACTCTGCTATTGTTTGTTGGGGTTTGCTGTGTTTGGGGAGCTGAGCAAGGACATTAACTGATTAAGGAGAAATTCCTTCTTAAGTTTCTTTCCATGCTCTTTATGCAGTTGTGGGCCAGGTCTGCTCTTATCTAATTGGTCCCTAGGCCCCCAGGTCTGTGGAGCGGCACTGGGCCGGCCAAAGAAAGCAAAGCCTGGTCCATGGGATGCAGGCAGCACACGAAACCACGCTCCCTCCGGTCCACGGAAAAACCACAGAACCAGTCCCTAAGCCCCGGGGCCGCTGCCCTAGGCAGCATCTCTTCCGTGGCACGACAAAACCGCGCTCGACTAAGCCGCGCCCGATTAAACCGCGTCGCTGATGTCATCAACAGGGCGACAACAGTGAGCGCGGAGAAAGAAGGGCGCTTTAAATAGCGCTTTGAAAGCAAGCCGATTCAACTTAAGGTAAGGGTTAGGTTTAGGGTTAGCTTTAGGGTTAGGTTAAGGGTTAGAGTTAGGGTTAGGTTAAGGGTTAGGTTAAGGATTAGGATTAGGTTTAAGTTAAGGGTTAGGTTTAGGATTAGGTTTAGGGGGGTTAGGTTTAAGTTTAGGGGTTAATTTTAGGTTTAGCGTTTACAGCGTGCTTCTGTCTCCGCGCTGTTATTGCGCTGTTGATGATGTCAGCTACGCGGTTTCGTCGAGCGCGGTTTAGTCGAACGGGGTTTTGAGGTGGAACCCATCTCTTCTACCAATTTCTCCCAAGGCCATTCTCCCCACCCCCACCATGCCATTACTCTTCCTTAGGGACCTCTGTCCCTTCCTCCCCCTCACCTCTCCCCACCTGGGGATGATTCTCTCCGTCAGTCGGTTGGTGGCAATGGAAAGAGGAACCGGCCGCTTCTGAAGCTGACGGCGTTGTTCGAAGAGACCCAGGAGGTTGTGTGAAGAGATCTGGGGGGACTTCCCTGAAACGAGAGAAGAAGGAATGAGTGAGAGCCATCAACCCATGGAACAGAAGCTGCCTTCAGAGATTGTGGGGGCTTCATCCCTGGAGGCTTTCAAGAAGAGACCGGACTGCCCATCTGTCAGAAATGGTGTAGGGTCTCTTGCTTGGGCAGGGGGTTGGACTAGATGACCTACAAGGTCCCTTCCACCTCTGTTAATCTGACTCTAGGCGTCTCTCTCCTTTTGAGCCTCTTCAACCTGGCTAGATGTCTGCAGAATCAATCTCCAAACTCACTGTTGTGGCCTGCTAGCAGTCAGTGGAGTTGGCGGCAGAGTTAGCAATAGCAGTTAGACTTATATACCGCTTCATAGGGCTTTCAGCCCTAAGCGGTTTACAGAGTCAGCATATTGCCCCCAACAACAATCCGGGTCCTCATTTTACCCACCTTGGAAGGATGGAAGGCTGAGTCAACCCTGAGCCGGTGAGATTTGAACAGCCGAACTGCAGAACTGCAATCAGCTGAAGTAGCCTGCAGTGCTGCATTTAACCACTGCGCCACCTCGGCTCTCTCCGACCACTGAGGAATCTGGGGAGGAAGATGGGCCAGTCCTGGAGTCTGGGGAAGGCTCTGATGAGGGCTCTGCGTCGGAGGCAGAGAGGGGGTCAGGACCATATGCCAGTTATCAGCTGCCTTCGGAGTCAGACATCAGGGACGCAGAAGAACAGCTGGAGCCTGTTCCCAGAGTGTGCATGCACAGAGCTGCCAGATGAAGGGAACAGCTGAAGAACAGGGGTCGACTTGGGAGTAAGGCCACAGGTGGACGCTGAATGGCCCCTCCCAGAGGAAATAAAAGAGGAGCAAAAGGGGAGTGGAGTTTGCAGGAGAGACCATCAGTTCGCTTAATTGGTTCGTGACTCTCCGAGACTCCTGGCCAAGTTTTGCAGAGATCAGCCTGGCAGCTCTCCAAGCCAGATAAGGTCTGTGACTGTAAATCCTCCCTTGAAAGACTTTGCTGGAGGTGAAGGAGCAGAATTCACAGTCAATTAATGAAAGGGGTTTTTGTCAGGACAAGGAATTTGTTGCATGCTCTTAGGAAGCCTCGGTCGGAACATTCACTTCCTTCCTTTCCAAATCTGGCTTGGCCTCCAACTCCAGAAAACAGGACAGGCGGTCCTTGACTTACGACCACAATCAAACCCAACATTTCTTATTGCTAAGCGAGACATTTGTAAACTGCCCCATTTTGCGACCTTCCTTGCCACGGTTGTTAAGGGAATCATTGCAGAGGTTAAGCTGGTAAGACATATGTTAAATTGATCTGGCTTTCCCATGGAGTTCGCTTCTCGGAAAGTCGCAAGAGGGGATCGCGTGACCCCAGGATGTTGCGACCGTCATAAATACGAATCAGTTGCCAAGTGTCCGTATTTTGATCATGTGACCATGGGAGGATGCTGCAACATCCATAAGGGTGAAAAAGGGTCGTAAGTCACTTTTTCACTGCTTTTATAACATCAAACGGTCACTAAATGGGACAGTTGTAAGTGGAGCTGTCGTTGGGTCAAACCGTTTTAAGAACCTTGCCTGATTTTTGGGAAGGACAAACGCTCTGGAACTAAATTCCAAGGTGGAAATCTCTCCCGTCAAAGGTTCATATAGTAGATTAAGGGAATTGTAATGCACATTGAACAGGAAGGATTGCCATTTATAGACAATTAAGGGTAATCTAAACCCAGATAAGGAAAAATGGGAGAGGGAACATGAAATATACTTACAATGGGAAACTATTGAGATTTAAAAATAGAATCACAAATTGAGGGCGTGTAAGGATGTATAATTATATAAATATAATGATGAGAATAGCTGGGAATTGTAACCAGGTCTACATCTCGGCCAAAATTAGGCAGGGTGTGTGTGTGTGTGTGTTTAAAAGCATAATATGTATACTTTTTTGTTCTCCCTTTTTTTTAAAAAGGAGGAAGATATATGTTAAAATTAAATATGTATACTGAAAAGGAATTATAAAGACCATCAACATAAAATGGAGCTCGCTCAGAAGCTGAAATACACCAAGTAAATGAGATGAAGAGTGGGAAGTAGAGGAGAGAGGTAAGGGAAGAAAAGAGGGATAGGAGAGAGGAGGAGGGAAGAGGAGGAGAGAAAGTAGGAGTGGAAAGGTGAGAGAGGAGAAGGAGAGAGGAAGGGGAAATAGAAGAAGAGAAGGAAAACAGAAGGAAGAAAGGAGGTAGGGAGGGAGAGGAGAGAGGCGGAAGAAAGTGATGGATAAGGTACAAATACGATGTATGGAGAGCAGAAGAGCCAATAATTGTTTTGGGGGAGTTGATGGTAAGATGAATCGATGTAAATATTTAATAATACAATACGATGTTGGCTATGTAATAGTATACACGTGGTTATATGTTATGAAAATGAAAAAATTAAAAAAACTTTATATATACTGTATATATAAAAAAAGGTTTTCCAGCATGGCCACGAAGATGCAAATGTGTCTAACCAAATTCTCTTGGTTTTGGGCCATCCTAGAAAAAACTCCAGATATCCCTTTGCACAAAAAGCAGAAATTCCACCCCGGAGGAATGCAGTGGGACTGAACTTCCTTCGCAAGTCTTTTAAACAAGGAGCTTTCCTCACCCCCCACCCGTCAAATTTAGCTGGCACCAACATCCCCCGCAGATGGAAAATTTGTCCCCAAAACAGGAAAAAGAAAAATTATTTCCCAGGCCCAGCTGTGCCCCCCAGAGACTCACCTGCCAAAGTCAGGAGGGTGTTGTTAATACAATAGAGCCAAGAGCATCGGTGGGGAAGGAGCTGATGAGAGAAACAAAGGGGAAGAAGAGAAGAAATGGAGAGAAACAGAGGAAGAGAGAGAAAGGGCCCATCAATCTTGGTTAAACTCCGCCCAGGGCCCTTTTCTGATGGCATCAAACATGACAGCCACATTGGTATAGTAGTTCAGGCACCAGGCTACAAATTAGGCAATGTTGAGTTCAGTTCTGTCTCGGCCACGAAAGTTGGCTGGCTGAGTCACCAGGAGACTGTGAGTTCTAGTCTTGACTTAGGCATGAAAGCTTATTGGTTGACTTATTGGACCAATCACCAGGAAACTGTGAGTTCTAGTCTTGACTTTAGCATGAAAGATGGCTAAGTGACTTTGGACCAGTCACCAGGAGAAGGTGAGTTCTAGTCCTGCCTTAGGGACGAAAGATGGCTGGGTGACTTTGGACCAATCATCAGGAAACTGTGAGTTCTAGTCTTGACTTAGGCACAAAAGATGGCTGGGTGACTTTATTTATTTATTTAATTAATTAATTAACTAATTAACTTGTATGCCGCCCACTCTCGGAAGACTCAGGGCGGCTTACAAATAAAAAGGGAAGGGGAGGGATATAAAAAATAAAAGACAACAATTTAAAAATTCAACAGCATTCATAACTTAGGATGGGACTGGATAAAATCAACAGCCCCAGGCCTGCCGGAACAGCCAAGTCTTGGTCGCTTTGCGGAAGGCCGGAAGGGTAGTAAGGGTCCGGATCTCAACGGGGAGATCGTTCCATAGGGCCGGAGCAGCCATAGAGAAGGCCCTCCCCCAGGGAGTTGCCAGCTGACATAGGCCGGCAGATGGAATCCGGAGGAGGCCTAGTCTGTGCGATCTAATAGGTCTCTGGGAGGTAAACTTTGGACCAATCACTAGGAGACTGTGAGTTCTAGTCCTGCCTTAGGCATGAAAGATGGCTGGGTGACTTTGGACCAATCACCAGGAGAAGGTGAGTTCTAGTCCTGCCTTAGACATGAAAGTGTATTGGTTGACTTTGGACCAATTATCAGGAAACTGTGAGTTCTAGTCTAGACTTAGGGACGAAAGATGGCTGGGTGACTTTGGACCAATCACTAGGAGACTGTGAGTTCTAGTCCTGCCTTAGGCACTAAAGGTGGCTGGGTGACTTTGGACCAATCACCAGGAGAAGGTGAATTCTAGTTCCACCTTAGGCATGAATGCCAGTTGGATGGCTTTGGGTTGGTCTCTGTCTCTGTCTGTCTCTCTGTCTCTGTCTCTCTGTCTGTCTGTCTGTCTCTCTCTCTGTCTCTCTCTCCAACTCACTGCACAGGATTGTTGTTGTGGGGAAAACAGGAGGAGAAAGGAATATTAGGGACGCTCGCTATCTTACGTTGACCGATAAAAATAATAAACGTGGGATATAAACAACTAATTTAAAAATATTTCAAGCGACTTGCTAAATTTTACACAGAGTCAGGAATCCCAAGCATATTCATTGCAGTTTAAGCACAGAGCAGAGGCACTGGCTTGCTACAGGGTGGCTTAATCATGGCTTGCAGCGGTCAAACAAGCCAAGATCTCCTCCCCCAATCCTCCCCTCGTGTTTCTCTTGAGGAGAACTCACCTTCTCCATCGTGTCTTCGTGGAGCTCGTGAAGATTCAAGGTGTATATACCTTCCTCTGCTCCCACCACCAGATACAGATCTGCAAACCGGAAGAGGAAGTTTATAACATTGAAAGAGAATGTGGTGGACTAGGGATGGAGAGAGACCCAAGCTCTAGTTTTCCCTTGTCCATAAATTTCTACCCTGCAGGGCTGGTGTTGCGAGGAAATATTGTACTGCTCTTTCTCAACCTTGGCAATTTTTAAGATGCGTGGACTACAACTCCCAGAATTCCCTAGCCAGCATGTTGGCAGGGTATTTATGGGAACTGAAGTACACACCTCATAAAGAATACTGGCTGGGGAATTCTGGGAGTTGAAATCCACTCATTCTAAAACATTCTGGTTGGGGAATTCTGGGAGTTGAAGTCCACTCATTTAAAAAAATATTCTGGCTGGGGAATTCTGGGGGTTGAAGTCCACTCATTTTAAAGTATTCTGACTGGAGAATTTTGGGAGCTGAAGTCCATCTATCTTAAAGCACTGCTGACTGGGGAATTCTGGGAGTTGAAGTCCATCCATTTTAAAAAATATTCTGGCTGGGGAATTCTGGGAGTTGAAGTCCATCCATTTTAAAAAATATTCTGGCTGGGGAATTCTGGGAATTGAAGTCCACCCATTTTAAAGTATTCCAGCTGGGGAATTCTGGGAGCTGAAGCCTACCCATCATAAAGCATTGCTGACTGGGGAATTCTGGGAGTTGAAGTCCACACCTCTTAATTTACCAAGGCTGAGAAACAATGTTACGTAGGCCATCTTCTGATGGAATGGAAATTGCAGAAATCAACCAGAAATAAATCCCTACCTCGTGTTTCTGGATGGATCCACGTTGTAGCTGAGTTGATCTTCAGCGGGCAGCCGTTGAAAACTTTGGAAAAGCAAGCTCCCATCTGGGAAAGAAGGAAATGGAATATTTGGATGTTGGGGTGAGTTTGTGTATGCAGGAAATGACTGGGATTTATTCCTCCATTGTCAACTGTCCTTTTCATCTCATTCCTAGACTTCACATCAAATCTTCCTTGAAGTCCAGAGCTGTTATGGCCCTTTTTATGGCTTGTGGACTTCGACTCCCAGAATCCCTGAGCCAGCTGGCTCAGGAATTCTGGGAGTTGAAGTCCACCGATTGTAAAAGGATAGTTTTGTAATAGTTCCCCACCCCTGTTTTAGTCACAGGCAGATTTGAGACTTTTCTAATCCCCTCTGAGTGAGCAAAACTACCACTTTGGGGACTTGCAGTAAAATATTAAGTTCTAGGGATTTTTTTTTGGGGGGGGGGTGTAGGGAAGAAGGAAATGCAACTTACATGAACTTTGGGCGTAGGGGGTAATCCATGACACAGCAGCCTCTGGAAAGGTGATGGAGAGAGAAGGGGGAGGCATTAAAGGAACATTTTTTAAAAGTACCCAATATTTTCCTCTTTTCATAAAAGAAATAAGGCACTCTCTCTAACTGCATTCCTTGTTCAATTGCAGAATTAGTTGTGGTAGCCCACCAAGAGGCCAGCAGAGTTGGCAGCAGATTCGGAGAGCGAGGAGGGTTGGGGAGGAACCTGGGCCAGCCCTGGAGTCTGGGGAAGGCTCTGAGGAGGGCTCTGTGTCGGAGGCAGAGAGGGGGCCAGGGCCGTCTGACAGTTATCAGCTGCCCTCCATCGTTCCCAGCATGAGGCTCTTCTCCAGGGAGTCGTTCTTCCTTCTCATCAGGTGGCCAAAGTCCTTGAGTTTCCTCTTCAGGATCTGGCCTTCTAAAGAGCAGCCAGGGTGGATCTCCTCTAGGACTGACCGGTTGGATGGCCTTGCAGTCCAAGGGACTCAATGCAGGAGTCTTCTCCAGCACCAGAGTTCAAAGGCCTCCATTCCTTGGCGCTCAGCCTTCCTTGTGGTCCAAACTTCACAGCCATCCGTTGCAACTGGGGAAACCACAGCCTTGACTAGAGGCACTTTTGATTGACATGTCTCTGCTTTTTAGGATGCTGCCTAGATTTGCCATCGCTTTCCTCCCCAGGAGCAAGCCTCTTTTGATTCCTTGGCTACAGTCCCCATCTGCAGTGATCTTGGAGCCCAGGAAAAATAAAATCTGTCCCTTCCTCCATTTCATTAGACTAGCCATATCCAATTCCTCCAACCACCAAACACAGTTTGAAAAATCCTGATTTAGCATGCTTACGGTGGCTTCTTCCTTCTTCTTCATGGTGGCCCACTCAGTGGATAGGAGGCAGTCCGCAGGCTTGGGAGAATCCACCACAGGAAGGTCTGGCGTTTCACTGAAGGCTGTGCTGCCTGTTGTCGAAAGAGAAATAACAAAACCACTAGCAGGAAAGCAGTTTGGATTTCTTTTCAATAAGCTTCCACCCATTATTTCTGGTCCTGTCTTCTGGTGCTTTGGAGAATAAGCCAATCCCTTCTTCTCTGGGACAGCCCCTTAAGTATGGGGAGAGCCCTACCATGTCACCCCCTAATCCTTCAGTTTGATACACTAGATCAAGGGTGCTCGAACATGGCAACTTTAAGACTTGAGGACTTCAACTCCCAGAATTCCCTAGCCAGGAAAGCTTTGGCAACTTTAAGACTTAAGGACTTCAACTCCCAGAATTCCCTAGCCAGGAAAGCTTTGGCAACTTTAAGACTTAAGGACTTCAACTCCCAGAATTCCCTAGCCAGGAAAGCTTTGGCAACTTTAAGACTTGAGGACTTTAACTCCCAGAATTCCCTAGCCAGGAAAGCTTTGGCAACTTTAAGACTTGAGGACTTCAACTCCCAGAATTCCCTAGCCAGGAAAGCTTTGGCAACTTTAAGACTTGAGGACTTCAACTCCCAGAATTCCCTAGCCAGGAAAGCTTTGCTGGCTAGGGAATTCTGGGAGTTGAAGACCACAAGTCTTAAGGTTGCCAAAGTTTGGAGACCCCTGGCATTAGACATAAATGCAAGCAGTCCTTGAGTTACGACCACAAATGGGCCCAAAATGCACATGGCTAAGCAAGACATTTGTTAAGCGAGTTTCGCTCCCATTTACAACCTTTCTTGCCAAAGTTGTTAAGTGAATTGCTGCACTTGTTTTAAGTTAGAAACAGAGTTGTTAAGTGAATCTTGCTTCTCCACTGACTCGTCAGGAGGACGCAAAAGGGGGATCACGAGGACCCTGGGACACCGCGACCGTCATAAATACCAGCCCTTTTGCCAAGCATCTGAATGTTGATCACGTGACCATGGGGCTGCTGCAGTGGTCACTAAGTGTGAAAAACAGTCCTTGTATCTTTGAACGGTCATTGAGTGAGCTGCTGTAAGTCAAGGACCACCTGTGTACATCTTTATGAAATAAACGTGGAATATTTATTGGGAGTGTGGAATAAGAAGTCTGACTCATCTGAGGATGGTGAAAAATGGTGTAGGGTGGGAGAGGGGTAGGACTAGATGACCTTCAAGGTCCCTTCCAACTCTTGGTTATTATTATTATTCTATTCTTTGATAGCCACTTGGTCTCGGAATACAAAGTGGAAAATACCTCTTTACCTGGGGCGGTGTGGCTCCTGGGCCCTTCCAGATCCGAGCGCTCCCCATCCTGCTCCCAGGGAGCCTTATACGTGAGCTCCATGTTGAGAAAATCCCAAAAGGGTCCTCTTTTGATAGTGCTGGACAATTCCTCCCCAAGTCCCCCCGTCCGCTGCTCTTCCTGGGTCTGCAGGGAAGTAGGGGGAAACGAAGAGATACAGATAGATACAGATTTGGAAGAGACCTTATAGGTCATCTAATCCAACCCCACTTCCAAGCAGGAGACCCCTACACCATTTCTGACAGAGGGCAGTCCAGTCTCTTCTTGAAAGCCTCCAGAGATGAAGCTCTCACAACTTCCGAAGGGAACTTCTGTTCCATGGTTTAATTGTTCTCACTGTCCTTATTTCCAGGTTGAATCTCTCCTTGATCAGTTTCCATCCATTATTCCTTGTCTGGCCTTCAAAGGTGCCTTGGAAAATAGCTTGACCCCCTTCCTCTCTGTGGCAGCCCCTCAAATATTGGAAGATGCTCTCCTGTCTCCCCTGGTCCTTCTCTTCATTAGATTAGCCAGGCCCAGTTCCTGCAACCGTTCTTTGTATGTTTTAGCCTCCAGTCCCCTCATCATCCTGGTTGCTCTTCTCTGCACTCTTTTTCTAGAGTCTCAACGTCTTTTTTATAGTGTGGGGACCAAAACTAGATGCAGGATTCTAGATATGGTCTTACTAAGGCTTTTTAGAGTGGTATTAGTACCTAACGTGATTTTGATTGCATCCCTCTGTTAATGCAATTTAGGATTACATTGGCATTTTTGGCTGCCGCTCCCCATGTTTGGCTCATATTTGGTTGTCCAATTGGGTCCCCTGCCTGAGGTTGGACTAGAAGACCCCCCAAGTCCCTTCCAACTCTGTTATTCCGTAGAACTATATTCTAGAATGATAGAATTCTTACAATAGTTTGCAAAACCCAAGGAAATTGCCTTTTCAGGAAACAGGTGTAGTTTGAATAACCCAGAAGCATACCTGCTCTGTGGGATGCGCTGGGCGGATGGTTAGACTCCTAAGGAAGAAAAGGAAAAAAAAAAAAGAAACAGAATAAGAGAATTGGGGGGGGGGGAGGAATCCAAAGATGTCAACCCTCCCATTGGCATATTCAGCAAAAGAAACTCCCTGGACATGATTTTTACCAAGAAAACACAGATAGTTCTCAACTTGCAACCACAACTGAAACCAACATGTAAGTTGTTAAGTGGGAAATATGTTAAAGTGAGTTTTGCAGTTAGCCAGTGGAACGGCTTGCCACCAGAAGTTGCAGGTGCTCCCACAACCGAGGTGTCAGGGTTCCGACAGTTGCCCTAATTAACTCATGAGCCTTGAGCCAAGTTTCAAAAGAAATCCAGTTATTTATTAGGAGCAACATGTCGGCACCTACCCGAGTGAAGTCAGCTCTGCCTCACATAATTTACGGCTCAATTATGACCCTGTTTCCCTCCCTCCTCCCAGGGTGTGTCACAAATCATATTCTTCAATGGAGCATTTTCCCAGGGCTGTAGAAAACACGCCTTTCCGGCTGGCTCTGGTAACCTGGGAAACAGCCTTGGGAAAGGTAGGCATGGAATGTGCTTCTGGTTGTGGCTGCTGAGTTGCTCCATCAGTTTCTCCCCACCTGCCTATGGCAACTCGAGAGCAGGCCAGGGATGCTGTATGAGTTGACAGGAGGCTTTTAAAAAGAGACTGGACAGACAGTTGTCTGGAATGGTTTAGGGTCTCTTGCTCGGGCAGGGGGTTAGACTTCCAAGGTCCCTTCCAACTCTGTTATTCCGTTAATGGGGAAAGCCACATTCACTCAATGACCAAGTGTTTCACTCAACAGCTGCGGGGATTTGGCTAACAAACGATGACAAAAAAGGTCGTAAAATCAGGCACATTTCCCTTTAACAGCCATCTTGATGGGCAAGAGAAATTCTGTTCCCAATGGTGGTCATAAGTTGAAGATTACCTGGTTTGGGTGGGAACCATATTGAGGCTACAATAGAATGGAATGGAATAGGATAGGATAGGTTTCAGAACAGAATAAGGAATAGAATGGAATGGAATAAGGAATAGAATAGAATAATTTAAGGAATAGAACAGAATAGAATAAAGAATAGAATAGAATAAGGAATAGAATAGAATAAAATAAAGAATAGAATAGAATAAGGAATAAAATAGAATAAAATAAGGAATAGAATAGAAGTAAAAGGAATGGGAATAGAATAGGATTCAGAATAGAATAAGGAATAAAATGGAATAGAATAAAATAAGGAATAGAATAGAATAAGGAATAGAATAGAATAAGGAATAGAATAGAATAGAAAAGAGGGGGTGTGAATAGAATAGAATAGAAAAGGAATGGGAATAGAATAGAATTAATAGGAATGGGAATAGAATAGGATTCAGAATAGAATAAGGAATAGAATGGAATAGAATAGAATAAGGAATAGAATAGAATAGAATAAGGGATAGAATAGAATAGAATAAGGGGGGTGAATACAATAGAAGTAAAAGGAATGGGAATAGAATAGAATAGGATTCAGAATAGAATAAGGAACAGAATGGAATAGAATAAGGAATAGAATAGAATAAGGAATAGAATAGAATAGATAAGAGGGGGGTGAATAGAATAGAATAGAAGTAAAAGGAATGGGAATAGAATAGAATTCAGAATAGAATAAGGAAAGGAATGGAATGGAATGGAATAGAATTAATAGGAAGGGGAATAGAATAGAATTCTTTATTGGCTAAGTGTGATTGGACACACAAGGAATTTGTCTTTGGTGCAGATGTTCTCAGAGTACATAAGGAGAATAAAAATACATTCATCAAGAATAAAAAGATACAACACTTAGTGATAGTCATAGGTTACCAATAAGCAATCAAATCGTACTAGGAAACAAATAAAAACAATATAAATTGGAAGATATCATGATGGTCCCAAAAGCCCCCCACCCCCTTTCTCCTCCAATTATGCTGAGCTGGACAAGACCACCATTTAAACGTTTCATCGGGGATAGAAAACAACACGCCAGGTTTAATGTTGGCTTGTCTGGGGGGAAACCCTGCCAGTTCTCCAGCGTTTCTAGGTTAATCTCCCATCTCCTTCTTACCTCTCTTCTAAGGCCTCTTCGACGGACTGAAGCAGGCTCCTAGGGAAGGTGAAAACACGGCACAAGGTTATCTATCAGTTGCTCAGTCTTTCTATCCCACCCAAGTCACCGTTTGCTCCATCGGGGTTTTTCCCAAAGGTGCTTTTTCAAAAGGCAACTCGACTTTGTGTTTCTCCTTGAAGACATTCACTTCAATAAGAGCCCGCCGTGCCCCAAAAATGCCAACGCAATTCTAGGCTGCGTTAACATAGAATCAAGGCCCTGCGAAGTGTTAATATCACTCCTGATGGGCCACCGCACCTCTCCCAACCCGACCACGTCTTTGCCCCTCCAAAATTCCTTACTCTCCATCTCCAAGAACCATCCAATTCTCTTCCTCTTCTTCGGTCTGCTAAAAGAGACAAAAACGGTTCATATTAAGCGGGCCAGAATAAAACAGATCCGGTTTTATTTTTCGCCCTCACAGGATGAGCTGCTTCACTTCCCAATTCTGACACCCCTCCCCCCCCCAGGAAAACAGGACTGGTGGGAATGTAGAGGCAGCCAAGGTGGCTCAGTGGTTAGGGTGCAGTACTGCAGGCCACTTCAGCTGACTGTTATCTGCAGCTCAGCTGTTCTAATCTCACCGGTGCAAGGTTGACTCAGCCTTCCAACCTTCCGAGGTGGGTGAAATGAGGACCCAGACTGTGGGGACGATATGCTGACTCTGTAAACCGCTTAGAGAGGGCTGAAAGCCCTATGAAGCGGTATATAAGTCTAACTGCTATTGCTATTGCTAGTCCTCAACATATGACCCCCAAAACTTCTTTCATTAAGAGAACCAGTGGTTAAGTGAGTTTTGCCCATCTTTCTTGCTTCGTTCATTTGTTTCAGGAGTGTGAAAATCTGTCCATGAATCTCAGAGACTCTGTGCCCAGAGTCTTTCCTTGCACAGCCCCTCATTTGGGAAAATATTGACATGGCAGCTTTCCAAGCTAGATAAGGTCTGTGGTCATAAATACTCCTTTGAAAGACTGTTTGCCAGGCCTTGGCTGAACGCGAATGAGAGGAATTCCCATTAGTTTAATAAAAGGGGTTTTGTCAGGACTAGGAATCGGCTTCGTGTTTTTTTGGGGAAGCCTAGATCAGAACAGGGATGCTGGAAAGGTCCTATCACAAGTCACTTTTTTTCAGTGCCATTCTAACTGAACGGTCCCTAAGCGAACTGTCGTAAGTCGAGGACTGCCTGCATTCCATATCTAGCAAACCGGAAGGAGGGGGGAAAAAACAGCCAACTTACATTATGCGTGAAGAACGCTAAACCTCAGTTTGTTTCATCACCAGTTAAAAGGAATGATACCCTCAGCTGCGAACCAGAGTTTACAGCCGGACTATAGCTGCATTCATGAATTAAATCAAGCCAAACAATTTACACTTGCACAATACGTCAACACAGACAGAACTACACACCGATGAAGGCCACTTACTGGGTTGCCCCATGGCTCCGTTTCTTTTCGTAACGGAGGGCCGAATTTAACCTGGTTAACTGGAAAGAAAGCAGAAACAATTTCAAGGTCAGAGAGATGGGCAGAAATGAGGTTCTACTCACGGCGTTCGAAAGCCCAGGTTTTAAAGCAACGCGACACGAAGTTAGAAAAATGGGCCCTTTTGCGCTGCCTTCGGACCACAATCTGCTGAGATGAGTTAAGAATGAGTGAGGTTGTCCCCTTTCTTTCAAGAGGCGACGGGACTTTCTGTTTTTTTCTCGGAAGGCGTTTCGCTTCTCATCCCCGGAGCTTCTTCAGCTCCGACTCCAATTCCCCACCATGCAGACAGAGCTGAAGAAGCTTCTGGGATGAGAAGCGAAACGCCTTCAAAGAAAAAACCAGAAAGTCCAGCTGTCAGGCCTGCATTTATATTCCTTTTAGAATTTGGGCCTGCCACACTTTCTCTTATTTCATTATGCTGTTTCTTTAAGTATAGTCAGTGGGATGGGGGATTAGAAGGAGTAGGATTTTGGAATGTATTGTTTTTCATTCTTCGCTAGAAGCCAAGGTCATCCTTTGTCTCCACACCAGTACACCTGACCGGAAGAAGCTGGGCGTGGACGCCAGCGTGGAAGGAGGAGATTGGACCATGTGATGGACTGTGGGTGTGGGGACAAGATCATGAACTTTTAACTGGGTGGGATTCTGATGTAACTTCCAGAGTTGGAATCCCCACAGCTGTGTGCCAACATGCCTGCTTTATTAAATTGGAACTTTAATCATAGTTTTGCCTTCGAGTCTGATTTAATTCTACATGGTATTTGGAACGCTTACACCAGTTGCCTCTTGAAAGAAAGCATCTTTGGGACAATAATGACTTGGAGGATTGTGGATCTCCGTAGACAACAAGATGGGTTGCATGGAATTCCCTCAAAGGAGCAGAGTCTTTTAGAAAAAAAAATAGTTTTACATTTCATCATGGAACTGCAGTGCGGGGAGGGACCTTGGAGGTTTTCTAGTCTAGCCCCCTGCTCAAGCAGGAGACCCTATATCACTTCAGACAAATAGCTGTCCAATCTCTTCGTAAAAATCAATCAATCAAACAAACAATCAGAATAGAGCAGAAAGGGACCTTGGAGGTCTTCCAGTCCAACCCCATGCTCAAGCAGGAGAGCCTACACCATGGCGATGAAATATTTGCAACCAAATTGGCGTTGTGGTCCACCACTGTCTGGAGTCGGACAGTGAGGAGGTTGGGGAGGAGCATGGGCCAGTCCTGAGGCTGAGGGAGGCTCGGACGAGGGCTCTGTGTCCGAGGCAGAGAGGGGGTCAAGGCCATCTGGCAGTTCTCAGCTGCCTTCGAAGATAGATAGCAGTGAGGCAGAGGAGCAGCTGGAGCCTGTTCCCAGTGTGCGCATACCCAGAGCTCCCAGAAGAAAAGAACTCAGAAATCAGGGTCGACTTGGGAGCAAAGTCACAGGTGGAAGGTGATTGGCCCCTCCCAGAGGAAATAAAAGAGGAGCGAAAGGGGAGGGGGCTTTTGCAGGAAACAATTCCTTCGTTTGGTGGTTAGATTCCTTTCAGGAGTGTGAAGATCTGTCCGTGAATCTCAGAGACTCTGTGCTCAGAGTCTTTCCTTGCACAGCCCCTCATTTGGACAATATTGACATGGCAGCTTTCCAAGCTAGATAAGGTCTGTGGTCATAAATACGCCTTTGAAAAACTGTTTGCCTGGCTTTGGCTGGATGTGAATGAGAGGAATTCACATTCATTTAATAAAAGGGGTTTTGTTGGGACCAGGACTCTGCCTCCTGCTTTTTGGGGAAGCCTAGGTCAGAACAATTGCCAAGCTCGAAGCTCAAAACAACAGCCAAACTTACATTTGCACAGAAGGGCATTCCAACATATGAATTAAACTTACGCTGGATCTCAGAGAGGGTGCCTTCTGATGGCCCACGTGGCTTACTCGAACAGATTTTATCGGGGAAAACATCATAAGCCTGAATTGGGAGGGAAAGTCACAGTTTTTGTTTCATAGGTAGGTAGGTGGGTAGGTAGGAAAGTAGGTAGAAAGAATAGTAGAGGGATAGATAGATAGATAGATAGATAGATAGATAGATAGATAGATAGATAGATAGATAGATAGATAGATAGATAGAATGAATAAATAGTAGATAGATACAATACAATACAATACAATAGCAGAGTTGGAAGGGACCTTGGAGGTCTTCTAGTCCAACCTCCTGCCTAGCTAGGAAACCTTATACCGTTTCCGACAAATGGCTATCCAACCTTCTTAAAGACTTCCAGTGTTGGGGCATTGACAACTTCTGGAGGCAACTTCCGTTCCACTGATTAATTGTTCTCACTGTCAGGAAATTTCTCCTAAGTTGTTTCTCTCATTGATTAGTTTCCACCCATTGCTTCTTGTTCTACCCTCAGGTGCCTTGGAGAATAGTTCGACCCCCTCTTCTTTGTGACAACCCCTGATATATTGGAAGACTGCTATCATGTCTCCCCTAGTCCTTCTTTTCATTAAACTAGACGTACCCAGTTCTTCCTATGTTTTAGCCTTCAGTCCCCTAATCATCTTTGTTGCCCTTCTCTGCACTCTTTCCAGAGTCCCCACATCTTTTCTACATTGTGGTGACCAAAACTGAATGCCGTATTCCAAGTGTGGCCTTACCAAGGCCTTATAAAGTGGTATTAACCCTTCACATGATCCTGATTCTCTCCCTCTGTTGATGCAGCCTAGAACTGTGTTGGTTTTTTTGGCAGCTGCTGCTCATGGCTGGCTCCTATTTAAATGGTTGTCCACTAGGACTCCAAGATCCCTTTCACAGTTACTACCTATACTGTACCTGTGCATTTCATTTTTCTTGCCTAAATGTAGAACCTTACTCTTTTCACCAATGAATTTCATTTTATTAGATAGTGCCCAATGTTCACGTTTGTCAAGATCCTTCTGTATCTTTAGCCTATCTTCTACAGTGTTGACTATTCCTGCCAGCTTGGTGTCATCTGCACATTCAATGAGTTCCATAGATAGATGATAGATGATAGATGATAGATAGATAGATAGATAGATAGATAGATAGATAGATAGATATGATAGACAGATAGACAGACAGACAGAGATTAAATAGTAGGTAGGTAGGTAGGTAGGTAGGTAGGTAGGTAGGTAGATAGATAGATAGATAGATAGATAGATAGATCTAGATGATAGACAGACAGACAGACAGATTGATTAAATAGTAGGTAGGTAGGTAGGTAGGTAGAGATAGATGACAGACAGACAGACAGACAGACAGATTAAATAGTAGGTAGGTAGGTAGATGGGTGGGTGGGTGGGTGAGTGGGTAGATAGATAGATAGATAGATGATAGATAGATGATAGATAGATAGATAGATAGATAGATAGATAGATAGATAGATAGATAGATAGATAAATTTCCCGGCCAGCATGGGGAATTCTGGGAGTTGAATTCCACAAGTCTTAAAGTTGCCAGGTTTGGAGACCCTTGGACTCTTTCATCGCTCTGCTGCAGCTCCCTGTCGCCGGTTCAGCTCCACAGTTGATAGGCCTTTTGGTTAGGACAGGTAGAGGAAAAAAGGACGCCGCGCTAGGAGGAGGCTTCCGGTCGGCTCCAGAATGGAACGGAGGGCTTCCAGTTAGGAGCTTTGTGACTCATTAAGTGTTTAAGGTTGCCGACCCCTGCTCTAGCAGACCTCTTAGAAAACGGTGTCAGCAGAGCCGGTACTTGTAGGCAAACATACATTTGAAATGTGTTTGAATATTAATAGCTGGGGTTGATGGATGAGCACAACTCACTGATAATGTCTCCTCGAATGGTGATGAAATGTTGGCAACTAAATTGCCAAGCTCAGAGCTCAAATCAACAGCTAAATGCAGCCAGTTCCTGCAACTATTCATCGTGTGTTTTAGCCTCCAGTCCTCTAATCCTCTTTCTTGCTCTTCTCTGCACCCATTCTAGAGTCTCAACATCTTTTCGGTATCATGGTGACCAGGTCTAGATTTTTCCAGGTTTGAAGTGGAAGCGATTAATGTAACCCCCATCTTCCTCCCTCCTGCCCCAATGCCCCAACACAACTGTACCTCGAAATCCCCATCGTCCAAGGCAGTGGCGTCCAATTCAGGGTTTGTGGCTTTATCCAGTAATTCTACGGCAAGAACGCGGGCCAAAGGCTGGCAGACGAAAGGATGCTACAGAAGAAGAGACACGGATAAGCCGAAGAGATCAAAAGCACTCCCAGTTTTCATTGGGGATCCCAAGGGGGCCCCAGGATTTGCCACAGCAAATGGACACCCCTGTCTGAAAATCTCCCATAATACATTAAAGCCAGGGGTGGGATTCAGCCGATTTGGACTGGTTTGGGTGAACTGGCTTCTAATTTTGCATCCAGTTTGCCGAACCGGTTGTTTTAAGGACCGGCTGGCCCTGCTCCTCCCTCCATTTAGCAATAGCAATAGCAGTTAGACTTATATACCGCTTCATAGGGCTTTCAGCCCTCTCTAAGCGGTTTACAGAGTCAGCATATCGCCCCCACAGTCTGGGTCCTCATTTCACCCACCTCGGAAGGATGGAAGGCTGAGTCAACCTTGAGCCGGTGAGATTTGAACCGCTGAACTGCAGATAACAGTCAGCTGAAGTGGCCTGCAGTACTACACCCTAACCACTGTGCCACCTCGGCTCTTTAAGTACAGGGCCAGCACGGAGGCTCAGGGCGAAAAATGGACCTACCGGAAGTTCTGAAAGTCCGCTAACAGGCTGGTTTCCAGCTTCCGGAGGGGGCTGAGGGAGGCTATTTTCGCCCGGAGCCGGGGGAGGGCGAAAAATGGGCGTCCCGGAAGTCTGGAAATGGCTCTGTTTCCGGCCTTCAGAGGGCCTCCGGATCCTGGGGGAGGCCGTTTCTGCCCTTCCGGAAGCTCAGGGAAAGCCTCCGGAGCCTGGGGAGGGCAAAAAACGGGCCTACTGGAAGTTCGGAAACGGACCAGTTTCCAGAGGGCCTCCAGATCCCAGGGGAGGCCATTTCCACCCTCCCGGAGGCTCGGAAAAAGCCTCCGGAGCCTGGGGAGGGTGAAAATGCCCCTCCCCCTGCTGTAAAGAGGCTGAGTAGGCCACGCCCCCCTCAGCAACCGGGCAGAGAACTGGTTGCTAAAATTTTTCATTCCCACCCCTGGTTAAAGCTGCTTTAGGGATGAAGCTAGCAAAGAGGAATAGCCCCCCCCCCCCGAATGGGGAAAACAGGAAGCCCAGTAAAATATCCCATAATCCCCTGGAGCTGACACTAAATCAGGAGACAGGTAGTCGAGGTGGCGCAGTGGTTAAATGCAGCACTGCAGGCTACTTCAGCTGACTGCAGTTCTGCAGTTCGGCTGTTCAAATCTCACCGGCTCAGGGTTGACTCAGCCTTCCATCCTTCCGAGGTGGGTGAAATGAGGACCCGGATTGTTGTTGGGGGGCGATATATGCTGACTCTGTAAACCGCTTAGAGAGGGCTGAAAGCCCTATGAAGCGGTATATAAGTCTAACTGCTATTGCTATTGTCCTTAGATTACAACAGTTCATTTAGTGACCGTTCAAAGTGAAAATGGCACTTACGACCATTTTTTCGCACGACCTCTGCGGCGTCCCCACAAGGTGACATGATCAAAACTCACCTGCTTTGCAACCGACTCACATTTATGACGGTCCCCGGGGATCATGCGATCCCCTTTTGGTGACCTTCTGTCAAGCAATGGGGAAGCCAGATTCACTTAACAACCGTGTCGCTCACTTAACAACCGCGACGATTCGCTTCGCAACGAAAACGGGGCGAAAGCTGCCTAAGCAAGGTCTCGGTTATCAACATAAAGCTGCACACGGTGGTCGTAAGTCGAGGACTACTGGGGAAATAAAATGGCCGCTCACGAATCTTTCCAGCATCCCCAGTGAAGACGATGTGGTATTCCTTTCCTGCCTTGTTTCTAGGCAATTTTGATTTGGGAAGGGGAGCTGGAGGGTGGGATTAACTTTTGCCCACTCCCCAGGCCGGCATCACCTGTAAGAGTTTTTCTGCCACTGGTCGTTTTCTTGGGTTTTTGGTCAAGGAGAGTTTGAGGAAGTGGTGGAAATCAGGAGACCTGGGAGGACAAAACAGGAGCGCAAATGAAGAGAATAATTCCTAGTGCCCCAGGGAAAGAATTGTGTCTCTTACACACACCCCCACACACTCACCAACACGCCTTATCTTTTAGCTTGGGGGGCTGGAAGTTGCTCTTCGACATCAACATCAGAGCCCTGCAGGGCAAAACAAAACAGAGTTAAAACCAACTTTCTTTTTTCTCCTTCGTTTTAAAGCAGGGCTGTCCATATTTGGCAGGTTTAAGACTTGTGGACTTCAACTCCCAGAATTCAACTCAACTCTATTGCTGGCTGAGGAATTCTGGGAATTGAAGTAGAGTTGAATTGAATTCTGGGAGATGAAGTCCAGAACTCTTAAAACTGCCAAGATTGGCTGGCTGAGGAATTCTGGGAGTTGAAGTCTAGAAATCTTAAAGTGGCCAAGTTTGGCTCACTGAGGAATTCTGGGAGTTGAAGTCCACCAGTCTTAAACTTGCCAAGTTGGGAGACCCCTGTTTTAAAGAAACGGGAATAACTTCTCTGCGAAATTACTTGCCTCCCATTGGCTGATTCTAGGTGATGTCATGGAATGCTCAAACATTCTACCGAAATGAAAGGACCATTCACAAAAAATGCTCAATTGCTTTGTTTTCCTTCATCTTCTTCCTGTTGCAGGAAGTCCTTGACTTATGACCACGACCGAGCCCCAAATTTCCATTGCTAAGCGAGACAGTTATGTAACTTTTGCCCCGTTTGCTACTTTTCTCGCCACCATTGTTAAATGAATCCCTGCGGTCGCTAAGTGAGTAACACGGTTGTTAAGGGAATCTGGCTTCTTTGTTGAGTTTGCTTGGTCGCAAAAGAGGATCACAGGACCCCCTCCACCCCCGGGACACGGCGATCATGATAAATATGAACCAGTTGCCGTCCAAATTTTGATCACATGCCCATGGGGATGTGACAACGATTGGAAGTTTGAAAAATAGTAATAAGTGGCTTGTAACTCTAAATGGTCATTAAATGAATGGTTGAAAATTGAGGACTACCTGTGTTGAAGAGTGGCTGAGGCTGATGGGAGCTGGAGTCCCAACTGTTGGGAAGATGCCACGGCCAGCATTTTTGCAGACAAATTTGGGGCTTTGGTAATTCTTAAGCCAGAAACGGCTATGAAGGATGGTCAAATATAAAAAAACACACACATCAAAATGTTGTGTAGCTGGTTTTTCTAAGAAGATCAAACCAGTGGCATATTATTATTATTATTATTTGCTATTGTGGGTGGATTTAATCCTGCCTCTCCCCAAGGAGCCAAATTGATATGCTGATTTTTCAGTGATGGAAGCAAAAATGTGGGTTTTGCAGCCGTCACCAAAGAATTCTAGGATTTTGGAACCTGTAATTAGGAACTCAGAAATACACGCCTACCAAGACGGGTTATTTTAATCCTTTTTTTTAAACCAGAGGGACTGAAAAGGTAGTGCTTGCATTAAAGAATAGAATAAAATGGAATTAGAATAAAATAGAATTAGAATAGAGTAGAGTAGAACAGAACAGACTAAAATAAGAATAAAACAGAATTAGAATACAATAGAATAGAATTAGAACTAGAATAAGAATAAGAATAGAATTAGTATAAATGGAAGAATAGTAGAACAGAACAAGAATAGAATCAGAATAGAACTAGAATAAGAATAGAATTAGAGGGGAAATCAGGGCTGTGGCCAATTTTAATCAGCAATTAATCAGGAAGCTAAGACCAAATAACTTACAAAGTAAGGTTTAGTGAGACTCCAGATAAAACGTATTTATAACTTTTTAAATTCTGTTTTTTACTTATGAGATGTTAGAGTCGTGTATTTTAGATGGGTGGCCATAGAATTTTAATAATAAAAAAAAAGAAATAAAGAAATAATAAAGAAATCAAAGGAGAAGTAAAAATGAAGAGCAGTTTTAAGTGCTCTTCTTTTAAATGCTTAAAGCATTTTGGCTGGGGAATTCTGGGAATTATAGTCCACCCATCTTAAAGCATGCTGGCAGGGAATTCTGGGAGCTGAAGTCCATCCATCGTAAAGCATGCTGGCTTAGCAATTCTGACTTGTAGTCCACATATCTGAAAGTTGCTAACATTTCAAATCATTGTTTTAAATCTATGCCAGCCTCTACATCCAGCCTGGTCTTCCGTGCTCTCTCCAAGCTTTCTTTCACCCTTACCTCATGGGATGCAGGTCAAAGAGTGGTGGCTGCAGCTCGGCCAGTTCAATGGCGGTGATGCCCAGGGCCCAGATATCGCACAGGTGGTTGTATCCGCCTTTCTTCTCCACCGCGGCCACCTCTGGTGCCATCCTGGGAGAATCAGACAGAATGCAAAGTAAGAAGAGGAAGGGGATTCCCAAGCACATTCATTCTTTTGTTGTAATAAATCAACAAAGGCAATAACTTCCAAGAACTGGATTTAAGCACATAACAGAGTTGGAAGGGACATTGGAGGTCATCTAGTCCAACACCACCACCACCCCCGCCCAAACAGGAGACCCTACACTGTTTCTGACAGATGGCAGTCCAGGTTCTTCTTGAAAGCTTCCAGTTTTCATGCAACACAACAACATCGGCGGTGGGATTCAGCCGCTTCAGACCGGTGTGAGCGAACTAGATGTAAATTTTGCATCCGATTGTTGTAAGGATTGGCTGGCTCCACCAACCCCGCCCCGCCACTCCCAGGAGTCTCCATGCGGCCCGTTAATCATGCTGGGTAAGTACAAGGCCCTGGCAGAGCGCGTGGGAGGGCAGAAAAAGAGGCCTTCCGGAAGTACCGGAAGTCCTAAAAACCTGCCCTGCTTCCAACCTCCGGTGGGCCACCGGAGCCCGGGTGAGGCCATTTCCCCCACCAGGAGGCTCAGGGAAAGCCTCCAGAGACTGGGGAGGGTGAAAGCTCCCCCCGCCCCATTCCGTGGTGCAGGAGGCCGAGTAGGCCACGCCCAACCAGCAAGCGGGCAGAGAACTGGTTGCTAACATTTTTGAATCCCGCCGCTGGAAAACGTCCTATCTCTGCAGCAGAGAAGCCTAATCAATAAAACCAGCAATGGAGTCTGAAGGCGAACAAATAATCATTATCCCTCTCCCAACCACTGTGGCCCAAATTCTATTCGCTCCGTTACGCCATGCCAATTTTCAACCCTCTGCCTTTTTTCCCCACTTGTTTCCCTTTTTAACCAGACGACTCCATTCTGGATGAATGAATTGAATGAATTGGGATTTTCAGGACCGCCAAGTTTAAGACTTGCTCATTCTTCCGCGGGACACATACACAGCGTCGACCTCGCAATAGCAGTGCGGCGGGGCAGGTGGTAAAGTAGCAAACACAAGGTTTTTACCAATAGGGCGTTCCGATGAACGATTTTCGCTTGGCCACCGAAGCGGTCAATTCTGCCGAGACCCCAAAGTCAGCTGTGAAGGAGAGAAGGAGGAACAATAGCTGGAATAAGTGGTGCAGTTATGCAAAAGATGGGAATTGTAGTCCAATTTTAACGTCTAGTCTAGTCCAGTCTAGTCTAATTCTATTTTTATTCTAATTCTAATTCTATTCTTATTCTAATTCTATTTTTATTCTAATTCTATTTTTATTCTAATTCTATTTTATTCTATTTTAATTCTTATTCTAGTTCTATTCTAATTCTATTCTATTTTATTCTAATTCTATTCTTGTTCTGTTCTACTATTCTTCCATTTATACTAATTCTATTCTTATTCTAATTCTAGTTCTATTCTAATTCTATTCTAATTCTATTTTATTCTTATTCTAGTCTGTTCTGTTCTACTCTATTCTAATTCCATTTTATTCTGTTCTTATTCTAGTCTGTTCTGTTCTACTATATTCTAATTCCATTTTATTCTATTCTTATTCTAGTCTGTTCTATTCTAGTCTAATTCCATTTTATTCTTCCATTTTATTCTATTCTTATTCTAGACTGTTCTGTTCTACTATATTCTAATTCCATTTTATTCTATTCTTATTCTAGTCTGTTCTGTTCTGTTCTACTCTATTCGAATTTCATTTTATTCTAATTCTATTTTATTCTAATTCTATTACTCTAATTCTATTCTCATTGTTATTCTAATTCTATTCTAATTCTATTCTGTTCTGTTTTACTATATTCTAATTCCATTTTATTCTAATTCTGTTCTAATTCTAGTTCTATTCTAATTCTATTATTCTGTTCTGTTCTGTTCTACTATATTCTAATTCCATTTTATTCTAATTCTATTCTTATTCTAGTTCTATTCTTATTATATTATATTCTAATTCCGTTTTATTCCAATTCTATTCTTATTCTATTCTGTTCTTCTCTATTCTAATTCTACTCTATTCTAATTCTATTTTATTCTAATTCTATTCTTATCCTTAGCCATATTTTCTTGTGGATCTCAGGCCTGCCAATTCTATTCTTAACTGTTCTTAAGTGAATCTGGCTTCCCCATTGACCTTGCCTGTCGGAAGTTCGCGTGACCTCAGGACATTGCAACCGCCATAAGTACCAGTCAGTGGCCAAGTGCCTGAATTTTGATCACATGACTATGAGGATGCTGCCAGTCAGAACACACTTAAAAGTCACAAGTGACTTTTTTTTCAGGGAGATAGGTTGTAACTTTGAATGGTCACTAAAAGAAGGCTGTGTTAAGCCGAGGACTTCCCGTAGGCTCAACCATCAATCCCAGCCAGGATAACTCAAACTCGGACGTCTCTGTTGGGCCGCGCGCGAGATCAAAGCTCATGCGTGGAAGGCCGAGCACATGCGTTGACATTTGCGCGCCCACATTTCCGAACTGGTAGGGAAAGTAAGGGAATACCACCCCTGGATGGAAAGTGTGTCAAAAAATTCAAGATGGTGGCCGCGGCCATGCAGCCGGAAGCCCCGCCCTCTTTTAACGAACAATCTGTGCTAAGAAGGAGGCGGGATTTCCACTGCAAGGCCCCGTCCACCATCTTGACTTTTTTTGACCTGCTCTGCGGACAAACCCAGATGCTGAACGGGAAGGGAAACCCCGAGGAGGAACTGACCCAATTTGACGTCGCCGGTGGTCGTCAGCAGGATGTTGGCCCCCTGAAGGAGAGAAGAAAGAGAGTTCAGAAAGGTTTGGCAGCCATTTTGGGGAAGACTCTGCCCGTCTCCCACTCGGAGCCCCCCAAAAACTACTCTGTCTCACCTTAATATCTCGGTGCATTTTCCCTTTGGTGTGCAAGTGGTGAAGTCCCTAAAAGGAAAACAGAGATAAACGTCAACAATTCTGACAGCTTGTCAGAGAGACACAGTGACTCAACCAGGTTTGCATGATGGATTAACTTATCATGGTGAACCCTGATTGGTTACGGAGACTATTTCTCACATTAAGAGAGGGGAACTTCAACTCCCAGAATTCCCCAGCCAGCATGGGAGTTGAAGTCAACTCATCTTAAAGCATGTTGACTGGGGAATTCTGGGAGTTGAAGTCCCTCCATCTTAAAGCATGCTGGCTAGGGGATTCTGGGAGTTCAAATCCCTCCATTGTAAAGCATGTTGACTAGGGAATGCTGGGAGTTGAAGTCCCTCCATCTTAAAGCATACTGGCTGGGGGATTCTGGGAGTTCAAATCCCTCCATCTTAAAGCATGTTGGCCGGGGAATTCTGGGAGTTGAAGTCCCTCCATCTTAAAGCATGCTGGCTGGGGAATTCTGGGAGTTCAAATCCCTCCATCTTAAAGCATGTTGACTGGGGAATTCTGGGAGTTGAAATCCATCCATCTTAAAGCATGTTGACTGGGGAATTCTGGGAGTTGAAGTCCCTCCATCTTAAAGCATGTTGACTGGGGAATTCTGGGAGTTCAAATCCCTCCATCTTAAAGCATGTTGACTGGGGAATTCTGGGAGTTGAAATCCCTCCACCTTAAAGCATGTTGACTGGGGAATTCTGGGAGTTCAAATCCCTCCATCTTAAAGCATGTTGACTGGGGAATTCTGGGAGTTGAAATCCATCCATCTTAAAGCATGTTGACTGGGGGATTCTGGGAGTTCAAATCCATCCATCTTAAAGCATGTTGACTGGGGAATTCTGGGAGTAGAAGTCCACCCATCTTAAAGCATGTTGGCTGGGGAATTCTGGGAGTAGAAGTCCACCCATCTTAAAGCATGCTGACAAAGGAATTATGGCAGTTGAAGCCCACCCATTCTAGGTTTGCCCAGGTGGAAAAACACTGCCCTATATTTTGCTTCTATAGTCCTCTGCAATGCAGCCAGACAATCTATGTTGTGTCATGTTTCATTTACTGCAACTCAAAAGGAAGGAAATTTGCTGAGGTGGAAAAATGAGGAGAGAACAATCCTAAGGAGAAATCAAAATAATTTAGGAGCCCAGAGCAATTCTACATCCGGAAGATTTAGGTCAGAGGAAGGAGGAAAAAAAGGAGAGGTAATTAAAGTTGGTAGAATTATTTCTGGCATGGAGAAACAGATATATTTTCCCCTCTAATACAATTTGTATTTATAATACAAATAAAGTTACTGTTAAGATTCAAAAGAAATTTTTAAAAATCTACATACAGATAGTCCTCAAGTTACATACGAGCCCAAAATTTCTGCTGCTAAGTGAGATATTTGTTAAGTTTCCCTATTCTACGACATTTCTTTCCACAGTTGTTAAATCAAACACCGCTGTTGTTTAGTTAGTAACATCGTTGTTAAGTGAATCTGACTTCCCCATCAACTTTGTTGGCAAAAGGGGATTGCGTGACCCTGGGGCACTGCAATCGTCATAAATGTGAGTCATTTGCCAAGAATCTGAATTTTGATCATGGGACTGCAGGGAATGCTTCAATGGTCATAAGTTTGAGGACCAAACATGTCAATTTTTTCACTGCTGTTGAAACTTCAATCAACACTAAACAAATGGTTGTAAGTTGAGGAATACTTGTATCACGTGTCTCCCCATTTATATTTCCTTCCAAACCAGAAATCACGTCTCTGTGGTCATGTGGCGGGTATGACTCAACGCCGAAGGAGCACGGAATGCTGTTCCCTTCCCACCAAAGGTGGTTCCTATTTTTCTACATGCATTTTTTTACGTCCTTTCGAACTGCTAGGTTGGTGGAAGCTGGGGCAAGTCACGGGAGCTCACTCCATTACGCGGCGCTAGGGACTCGAACCGCCGAACTGTCAACCTTTCTGATCGACAAGCTCAGCATCTTAGCCATTGAGCCACCTAATATTAAGTTAAGAGTAGACAAATAATGAATAGGAGTGCAAATTTTAATTGTTATTGCACAAGACATTTATATCCAGACGACACACTGTTCAATGGAAGACGGATTGTTTGTATTAAACTAAAATAATTTTTTAAAATAAATAAGAACTTTCAGAATGCCTCAGACAGAATTCCGGGAGTTGAAGTCCGTAAGCCTAAAACTTGCCAAATTTGGAGACCGCAATTCGGCTTCTTGCAGGCTCCAACAGGTATGTGCACATGATTGAATGCACAAACACCCCACAGAGCCAACAACCCATATTTTAGCCCTGTACTCATAGCTCTGCCTCTGCTACAGGAAGGCAGGAAAGGAACAGGATACACAATGGACCAACACAATTTCCTTTCCAAGGTGCACAGCGCTGAGATCCCTTTGCTATTTGACAGGGTCAGAAAGAGAAACCCATCAGCTGTTTTGAGCCTAGCCACGAAAACATCCTCTTAAAACTCAACAAACACAGCTGCCCCCCACAAGAAGACTGGAGACTGGATAGGAAAAGAATGGGAGACCACCAGGAAATTGCGCGCACAACTGGGAAACCGGGAAAACACCTTGCAATTATAATTACAACTGCGTGTAGTTCCCAACTTACGACAATAATGGAGCCCTACATTTCTGTTGCTAAGCAAGGCAGCTGTTCAATGAGGAATGCCCCGTTTTATGACCTTGCTTGCCATATTTGTAAAGTTGCAGTTGTTGAGTGAGTGACACAGCTGTTAAGGGAACTTGGCTCCCCCAATTACTCTGCTTGTGGGAATAGCAATAGCAATAGCAATTAGACTTATATACAGCTTCATAGGGCTTCCAGCCCTCTCTAAGCGGTTTACAGAGTCAGCATATCGCCCTCACAGTCTGGGTCCTCATTTCACCCACCTCGGAAGGATGGAAGGCTGAGTCAACCTTGAGCCGGTGAGATTTGAACTGCTGAACTGCAGATAACAGTCAGCTGAAGTGGCCTGCAGTACTGCACCCTAATCACTGCGCCACCTCGGTCACAAAAAGGGAACAGGAGACCCCGGAGTACAGCAATTGTCATACATATGAATCCGATGCCAAACAGCCGAATTTTGATAATGTGACCATTGCTGGAACTGGGTAGGTCTAGTTTAATGAAAAGAAGGACTAGGGGAGACTTGATAGCAGCCTTCCAATATCTCAGGGGTTGCCCCAAAGAAGAGGGAGTCAAGCTATTCTCCAAAGCACCTGAGGGCAGGACGAGAAGCAATGGGTGGAAACTAATCCAGGAGAGAAGCAACTTAGAACTAAGGAGGAATTTCCTGACAGTGAGAACAATTAATCAGTGAAACAACTTGCCTCCACAAGTTGTTTTTCTGACCCAGGCGTCCTTAAAAAGCAAGAAGCAGAATCTTGGTCCTTGCAAAACCTGTTTTATTTAAAAGACTGTGAATTCCTTTCATTCCCAGCCAGCAAGGCTTGGCAAATAGTCTTTCAGAGGAATGTTTATCCACACGAACCTTATCTCGCTCGGAGAGCTGCCAGATAATTTAGTTTCCAAACGCAGGGCAAGGCAACCCTTGGCACAGAGTCTCTTATAGTCACAAACAGAACTTTCCGCTCTTGAAACGACCGAAGGGACGGATTGTTTCCTGCAAAAGCCCCCTCCCCATTCGCTCCTCTTTTGTCTCCTCTGGGAGGGGCCAATCACCTCCAAGGTGTGGCTTTACTCCCAACTTGACCCTGCTTTCTGAGCTGTTCTTGCCTTCTGGCTTCTCTGCGCATGTGCACACTGGGAACAGGCTCCAGCTGTTCCTCTGCCTCACTGCTGTCTAACTCCCTCTCTGCCTCCGACCGAGAGCCCTCGACTGAGCTTTCCTCAGCCCCCAGGACTGGCCCATGTTCCTCCCCAGCCTCCTCACTCTCCGACTCTGCTGCCAGCTCCACTGGCCATCGGCAGGCCACAACAGATCTGAATGCTCCAACACTGGAAGTTTTTAAGAAGAGATTGGACAACCATTTGTCTGAAGTGGTGTAGGGTTTCCTGCCTGAGCAAGGGGTTGGACTAGAAGACCTCCAAGGTCCCTTCCAACTCTGGTTATTCTATAAGGAGTGATTCTATAAGCAGTGGGATGATCCAACAGTCATATACGTACAAACTGGACTGGTCACTTTTCCCAGTGCTGTCGTAACTTCAATCCCTAAATAAATGGACGTAAGGTGAGGACTACCTATATATCAGTCCCGGAACTCAATACTGTATACTTTTCCTGGGCAGCAAAAGTGACCCCACCTACACACTCACCTGGAGGGTTTCTCTGCAGACATAGGCAATCTGTTTTTCGGATAGAGGCCCTGTACCTGAAAAAAAAAAGAGGAAAAAAATGGAATTATCTTAGAACATAGAGCTTAGAATAACAGAGTTTGAAGGGACCTTGGAGGTCTTCTAGTCCAACCCCCTGCTCGAGCAGGAGAGCCTCTACCATTTCAGACAAATGGTTCCCCAGTCTCTTTTTGAAAGCCTCCAGTGATGGAGATCCCACAACTTCTAGTGGGAAGCAGTTCCACCGGTTAATCGTTCTAACTGCCAGGACGTTTCTCCTTAGTTCCAGGTTGCTTCTCTCCTCGGTTAGTTTCCATCTGTTGTTTCTTGGTCCTGCCTTTTGGTGCTTTGGAAAATAAATAACCCCCTTATCTTTATAGGAGCCCCTCAAGTTTTGGAAGACTGCTATTATGTCCCCACTAGTCCTTCTGTTCATTAAACTAGACATACCCAGTTCCTGCAACTGTTCTTTGTATGTTTTAACAACCCCCCGTCCACTAATCCTCTTTGTTGCTCTTCTCTGCACTTTTTCCAGAGTCTCAACACCTTTTTTACATCGTGGCGACCAAAACTGGATGCCACATTCCAAGTGTGACAATAGCAATAGCAGTTAGACTTATATACCGCTTCATAGGGCTTTCAGCCCTCTCTAAGCGGTTTACAGAGTCAGCATATTGCCCCCAACAGTCTGGGTGCTCATTTCACCCACCTCGGAAGGATGGAAGACTGAGTCAACCTTGAGCCCAGTGAGATTTGAACCGTCGAACCGCAGATAACAGTCAGCTGAAGTAGCCTGCAGTGCTGCACTCTACCCACTGCGCCACCTCGGCTCTTACCAAGGCCTTATAAAGTGATATTAACCCTTCACGTGGATCTTGATTCTATCCCTTTGTTAATAACTATTAATCTTGGGTTTCAGCATCTACTGGCCATTCACCACCCAAAAGGCAAGTTTGCATCTTTCCATTATTTTGGGATTAAACTGCACATGATAAAATTCCGAGAGTCTCCGCAAAACTTTCCCCCACAGAAACAAAGAGGGCATTAATTCACGGAGGAAGGCCCCATATTAATCACCTTTAATCCACTCTAATCGTTTTAATTCGCAGCAGCGCAAGTGGCGCTCTGGTTTAAATTCTGTATGGGGGCCAACGCCGCGCTGTTTCTACTCCTCTCCGCCATGCAGCCATCACTTCCTTTTCTAACTCCCCAACCCCCCCGCTGCAAATTTGAACCCCCTCCTGGCACACAAGGCACCGAGATCAAAAAAAAGGGAAGTAGAATTTTCCAAAAGAGAAGTAGACAAGGCTGGATCAAGGTTTGTTTCTGTCAGCTGCGAGGGGGAAGGGAAATAGATGGCCAAGCAAAAGGATTTAATCTTCCATTTGCAATGTCAGTTTTCTTTCCATTGTGCCCAATTCTCAGAGGCTGCCTGGATATACCTGGCTTATAGAATATGCATTTGTTCTGACCGAGGCTTCCCAAGAGCATGAAGCAAACTCCTGGTCCCGACAAAAACCCCTTTTATTAATTTCCTGTGAATTCTGCTCATTCACCTCCAGCAAAGTCTTTCGAGGGAGGATTTACGGTCACAGACCTTATCTGGCTTGGAGAGCTGCCAGGCTGATATCTGAAGAACTTGGCCAGGAGTCTCGGAGAGTCACGAACCAATGAAGCGAACTAATTGTCTCTCCTGCAAACTCCACTCCCCTTTCGCTCCTCTTTCATTTCCTCTGGGAGGGGCCATTCATCGTTCACCTGTGGCCTTCCTCCCAAGTCGTCCCTTGTTCCTTAGCCGTTCCCTTCGTCTGGCCACTCTGTGCATGCGCACACTGGGAACAGGCTGGGGATGCTGTAAGAGTCATACAGCGGCAGCAAGACTGTTGGTGGCGCAATACTGGAAGAAGGAAGATTTGCCTACTATTCAAGAATGGACATTAAAAGTAACAAACTTAGCAGAGATGGCTAAAATATCAGCATATCTTAAGGATCATTCAGATGAGAAATATAAACTGGAGTGGAGAAGATGGATTGATTATATTCAAAATAAATACGGGACTAAGAAATTCCAGATAGCTTATGACTGAAAAAGCAAGGAATGAAATAATTTGTTTAGAGTTTGCTTAACAAAAGAGGAGTTAAAGCACAAATGAAAGATGATGCTAAGTTTCTTTTAGAATATGATTGTTAAAGATGTACACCCTGTATTTGCTCTGGGAAGTCGGGGGGGGGGAAGGTTGGGGGGGAAGGTGAGAGCTAAATATTTGTAAAAGCTTTTTAAAATTTTCCATATAAAAAAGAGTCGTAAGTATGAAAAACTGTCATTTTTTTCAGCGTCGCCGTAACGTGAAACAGTCACTAAATGAACTGTTGCAACTCAAGGACTGCCTGTAAAACACTTGGATTCGTAGAGCAAAGCAAAAAAACAAATCTCCTTTATCACACCCACGCATTTTTCAGGTGTAAATTCTTGGCTTTCCATTTAAAAAGGAATTCTGGATGCAAGTTAGTTATTGGCATAATCCCTTCTACCACACAGAACATGTTGACCTCCAGCCTGCCCGGAGGCTGTGGATGATGGGAACCAGAGCCCCACCTTTCCAGAGAACAGCTGGGTAAAGGAATGTGGTCCCACCCAAGGCAAGCTGGCGATTTACTCAAGGGATAAAGCTAGCAACATCTGTATGCAAAAGTTGTTTTATCCATAAGCTAGAATTCTTCTGCTAAAAAAAATGAATTAAAAAAGTAATATTTGAAATTTGAGGCAGAGAGAGAGAGCTACACTGCTCTTACGGCAAAACCACCCTGGAATAATATCTTAGAATTTAGAACTTAAAACAACAGAGTTGGAAGGGACCTTGGAGGTCTTCTAGTCTAACCCCCTGCTTAGACAGGAAACCCTACACCACTTCAGACAAATGGTTGCTCAGTCTCTTCTTAAAAACTTCCAGTGTTGGAGCATTTACAACTTCTGGTGGCAAGCAGTCCCACTGGTTAATCATTCTCACTGTCAAGAAGTTTCTCCTCAATTCCAGCTTGCTTCTCTCCTGGATTAGTTTCATTTCTTGTTTCTTGTGTTGCCGTTTGGGGCTTTGGAAAAAGAGGAGTGAAAGGGAGTTTGCAGGAGACCATTAGTTCGCTTAATCGGTTCGTGACTCTCCGAGACTCATGGCCAAGTTTTGCAGATACCGGCCTGGCAGCTCTCCAAGCCAGATAAGGTCTGTGACTGTAAATCCTTCCAAGCCAGATAAGGTCTGTGACTGTAAATCCTCCCAAGCCAGATAAGGTCTGTGACTGTAAATCCTCCCTTGAAAGGCTTTGCTGGATGGGAATGAGCAGAATTCACAGTCAATTAATAAATTGGGTTTTTGTCGGGACAAGGAGTTTGCTTCAGGGCCCCTCCCAGAGGGAATAAAAGAGGAGCGACAGGGGAGTGGAGTTTGCAGGAGACCATTAATTCGTTTCATTGGTTGGTGACTCTCCGAGACTCCTGGCAAAGTTTTGCAGATCTCAGCCTGGCAGCTCTCCAAGCCAGATAAGGTCTGTGACTGTAAATCCTCCCTCGAAAGACTTTGCTGGATGTGAAGTAGCAGAATTCACTGTCAATTAATAAAAGGGGTTTTTATCGGGACAAGAAGGAGTTTGTTTCATGCTCTTGGGAAGCCTCAGTCAGAACAGATACAGCCTTGAGAAAGGTATGCGTGGAATATGCTTCTGGTTGTAACTATTGTGCTGCTCGATCAGTCCCCCCCCCCCCGGTGCCTATGACAACTTGAGAGCAAGCCAGGGACGCTTGGAGAGTTGACACTGTGGTCGTAAGTTGAGGACTACCAGTATTACAGTTTCAGAAAAAGCCAGCCACCTCGGGATTAACATAGCAGGTTTCTGCCTGCAAATTATGCTGGAATGTAGGTAGGAATGTAAGCTGCCCACACCATCTCCACCATCTCTACAATAAGTTGTTAGCTATAATCCACTTAGAAATGGATCCTAAAGGAACACCCAATAATACTTCCCTCCCTCCCTCCCTCCAACAAGAGGCAGAAACTCACTGTGATAAATCTCCTGCAAGGACCCTCCTCCACAGTATTCCATGCAAATCCACAGCCGATCATTCCTAAACTCCGGAAATAACAGGAAATGTGTAACAGAGAAGTGGGTATATATATATATACATACATACATACATAATTATTTGGGGAAGCAAAAGCTTTGCTGGCTGGGTGAGATGCAATCCCCAAATCAATCTTTCTAAATCTTGGCGGCTTGAAGATGTGTGGACTTCAACTCCCAGAATTCCCATGCTGACAGAGGAATTCTGGGAGTTGAAGTCCACCCATCTTAAAGGACGCTGGCTGGGGAATTCTGGGAGTCAAAATCCAGCCATCTTTTTTTTAAAAATCAATTTCATATATACATTCACAATTATATGATCTCATAACTGTTATTAATAATATGTATTTATAACAATTTTTCCTACTGTTGACAATATACTTGAAGATTGCTTTTTTAACCTCCCATAGATCCATCTTATCTTACAACGGTCCTACTTCTTCTTCCCTCCCTCCCTCTTTCCTTCCCTCGTTTCTTCTCTCCTACTCCCCTTCCTTCCCTCCCTCCTTCCCTCCTTCCTTCCTTCCCTCCTTTCTTTTCTCCTTCTCTCCTTCCTTTCCCCCTTCCTTTCCTCCTTCCTTCCCCCCTTCCTTCTCTCCTACATTCCCTCCTTCCTTCTCTCCTTCTCTCCTTCCTTCCCTCCAGCCATCTTAAAGCATACTGGATGGGGAATTCTGGGAGTTGAAGTCCACCCTTCTTAAAGCATACTGGATGGGGACAAGCACAGTACACAAAATTGTCTGCTACAACATCTTACCTGTCAACGAGTTCTTCAGCATCAACCACAATAACACACGGACAAACAATCGATACAAACTCAAGGTAAACCGCTCCAAACTCAATTGCAGAAAATGCGACTTTAGCAACAGAGAGATCAACGCCTGGAATGCTCTACCTGACTCCGTTGTTACATCCTCAAACCCCCCACAGCTTCAACCTCAAACTGTCCACCCTGGACCTCACCCCATTCCTAAAAGGCAGCCTACCTTCCGTCCCTATCCTACTGTCCCCATTTATTTGTACCCATTTCCTTTATTCATGCCCACGTTTATAGTTATATCTCTTATCTCATACATATCTGACAAACCCAAAGAATAAATAAAAATAAATAAATAAACAGGTTCCCGTTGTGTTGTTCCAGAGGAGTTCTCTACCTGAGGTAGCTTCCAAAATACATCACAACATTGTGATGGCGACAATCCCTGAGCGTAGTGATTTCTTGCTGAATGGATCCGATGTCATCTCCTACGATGGGAGATCCAAGGGAGAAAACATGTCAGCCTCTTGCTTGGGAGGGTCTGCTTTCAAACTAGGTCACCCCTGACAGAACAGCAGGGTCCTACGTTCGAGGGACCTTGGAGGGTCATCTAGCCCAACTCCTGGCTCAAGCAGGAAACTCTACACCAGGGATGGTGAACCTTTTCAGCACCAAGGGCCCAAACCAGAATGTGCGTGCATGTCTGTGCATGTGTAGGAGTACCGAAGACCAGCTGGTCAGCACATGCATGCCTGCTTCTATGGGCATTTTCGGGCTGTTTTGGGGGCCATTTTCAGGTCATTTTTTGGACTGAAAACAACCCGGAAAATGGCCCAAAAACTGCTGGAAAACTGTCTGGTTTTTGGCTGTTTTCAGGCCATTTTCTGGCACTCCGCAACGTCCAGCTGGCTGGCGCGCATGCCCACAGAGAGGACTCTGCCATAGGTTCCCCATCACGGCCCTATACCATTCCTGTCTGTCTGTCTGTCTATATCTATCTATCTATCTATCTAGCTAGCTAGCTAGCTAGCTAGCTAGCTATCTAGCTATCATCTATCACTCTCTATCTCTCTCTATCTATACCTCTCTATCTATTTATATCTCTATCTATCTCTATCTATCTATTTATATCTATTATCTATCTATCTATCTATCTATCTATCTATCTATCTATCTATCTATCTATCTATCTATATCTCTATCTATACAGCTATCTCTACCTATCTACCTATCTATCATCTATCTATCTATCATCTCTCTCTCTCTCTCTCTGTCTGTCTGTCTGTCTATCTATATCTCTATCTGTCTCTATTTATCTATCTCTATATCTATCTATATCTCTAGCTAGCTATTTATCTATCTATCTATCTATCTATCTATCTATCTATATCTCTATCTATCTGTCTATCAATATCTCTATCTATCTGTCTCTATTTATCTATCTATCTCTATATCTAGCTATCTATATCGCTAGCTAGCTATCTCTATCTATTTAGCTACCTCTCTCTCTCTCTCTAGCTATCTCTATATCTATCTATCTATCTATCTATCTATCTATCTATCTATCTATCTATCTATCTATCTATCTCCTTTATTGTCAATGTACAAAATAAAAACGAAGTTGGTTGGATCTCTCCTTTTTAATTTTATTTCATTTCCTGGGCTTGGCCCACCTCAAACGGCTAAACCTGGAGTGGTACTAAGAAGTCCCCGACTGTTTAGAACACAAAGTTGGAATTGCCACTTACCTGGGTCGATTTTCACAATTTTAATGGCGGCCAGTTCTCCTGTTTCTGTATCTCGCCCCTGCAGAGAAAACCAGAGTGATAACTGAAAGGAACGGGACATTCAGGAAAAAACCTCCGTGCTTTGCTTTTCTGTGGGAGAAGAGATTTAGTGAAACTCTTGGCGGGGTTTTTTATTTCTGCCCCAACTTTTCCACCTCCTGCCATCTGCTCTTTGGCTTAAGAGACGGAGATGACCACTGCCCCCTGAGCTCAGACACAACCAATGGGGTAGAACCCACAGGGAGTAAAGCTTTACTTTACCTTATCATATGCTCTGCTATCACTCTTCCACCCCGAGTAACACAGAAGTCATCCCAAAAGAATTAGCTTCCTGTAAAGGGTGAGGCCAGTCTCGGAATCCCCTGGCAGGTTGTTCATTCATTTGTTCATTCATTTGTTCATTCATTTGTTCATTCATTTGTTCATTCATTTGTTCATTCATTTGTTCATTCATTTGTTCATTCATTCATTTGTTCATTCATTTATTCGTTCATTCGTTCATTCATTCGGCTGACTTTGGGTCAATCACCAGGAGACGGTGACTTCTAGTCCTGCCTTAAGCACAAAAGCCAGATGGGTGACCTTGGACCAATCACCAGGAGACAGTGAGTTCTAGTCCCGCCTTAGCCATGAAAGCCGGATGGGTGACCTTGGACCAATCACCAGGAGACAGTGAGTTCTAGTCCCGCCTTAGCCATGAAAGCCGGATGGGTAACTTTGGGCCAATCACCAGGAGACAGTGAGTTCTAGTTCCACCTTAAGCCATGAAAGCCGGATGGGTAACTTTGAGCCAATCACCAGGAGACGGTGAGTTCTGGTCCATCTTAGGCATGAAAGCCGGATGAGTGACCTTGGACCAATCAGCAGGAGACGGTGAGTTCTAGTCCCGCCTTAGCCATGAGGGCCGGATGGGTGACTTTGGACCAATCACCAGGAGACAGTGAGTTCTAGTCCTGCCTTAGGCATTAAACTCAACTGGATGACCTTGGACCAATCACCAGGAGACGGTGAGTTCTAGTCCCGCCTTAGCCATGAAAGCTGGCTGGGTGACTTTAGGCCAGCCACACTCTCAGTCCAACCCAATTCACAAGGTTGTTGCTGCGAGGGAGAATGGGAGGAGAAAGATATGTTGGGTATGTAGGTTATTCGTAATTAATGTGGGTTGGAAATCCATTTATTCATCCATTCATTCCTTGCAACAATCCCATAGGATCTCAGCGATTATACAAGAATGCAAATATAAAAACATCCACACTCCAGTATGATTCAGAAACAAAATGAATAAAAACAGCTGGAAAAGTGGACCTTGGACCCCATACCGAAAGGATTCGTAGAAATAACCTTGAAATACAGGAGGCTCAATAGCAACCTTTATACAACTTGTGTACAGGTAGCCCTCGACTTACAAACAATTCATTTAGCGACCGCTCCAAGTGACCACTTACGACCGTTGCAGCCTCCTCACGATCAAAGGCTCAAAATCCAGACCCTTGGCAACTGATCCACATTAATGACGGTCGGCGCATCCCAGTGTCATGTGATTTCCCTTCTGCGATCTTCCGACAAGGAAAATCAACGGGGAATCCAGATTCACTTAAGAACGACATTACTCACTTAACAACAGCAGAGATTCCCGAGGTGGCGCAGTGGTTAGAGTGCAGTACTGCAGGCCACTTCAGCTGACTGCTAGCTGCAGTTCAGCGGTTCAAATCTCACCGGCTCAAGGTTGACTCAGCCTTCCATCCTTCCGAGGTGGGTAAAATGAGGACCCAGATTGTTGGGGGCAATATGCTGACTCTGTAAACCGCTTAGAGAGGGCTGAAAGCCCTATGAAGCGGTATATAAGTCTAACTGCTATTGCTATTGCTACAACGGTGGCAAGAAAGACCGTCAAAATGGGGAAAAAATCACTGGACAAATGTTTCAATTAGTGACAGAAGTTTGGGGGGCTGCAAAATTTAAATCCTAACTTGGAGGACTTCCTGCGTTGTTTTTAAAGTCTTTGAAAATAAGATGGCCCCATAAATTATTTCCAGATACCAGGAGAAAACCTTGGCAGTTGGAAACATGAGCCGAGTCATCGACACTTTACAAGCACATGTTTTGATGATTGTGCAGCCAAAACGCACCTCTCCAATCTCTGTTCCACTGGATAAAACTCACAAGAAATTCCATCCATAGAAACAAGTATTTCTATGTCCACAGAGATCAAAGGGTCAAGCTATTTTCCAAAGCACTTTTGAAGGCCAGACAAGGAAGAATGGATGGAAACTGACCAAGGAAAGATTCAACCTGGAAATAAGGAGGAATTTCCTGACTGTGAGAACAATCAACCCATGGAACAGAAGTTGCCTTCGGAGGTTGTGGGAGCTTCATCCCTGGAGGCTTTCAAGAGGAGCCTGGACTGCCCTCTGTCAGAAATGATGTAGGGTCTCCTGCTTGGGCAGGGGGTTGGGCTAGATGACCTCCAAGGTCCCTTCCAACTCTGTTATTCTATTATGCAGAAGTTGTGGGAGCTTCATCCCTGGAAGCTTTCGAGAAGAGACTGGACTTCCCTCTGTCAGAAATGGTGTAGGGTCTCCTGCTTGGGTGGGGTGGGGTGTGGGTTGGACTAGAAGACCTCCAAGGTCCCTTCCAACTCTGATAGCTCTGTTAATCTGCAATCCCCCCTCCCCCCCAGCCAGGATCCTTTCCTCTTGGGGTCAAAACAAAAAGGTTACTAGAAATGTCCATTTGATTATATTTGGCACAAATAATGGACCCTTTCCTTTGTAGATAAGATTGCTACAGCATGGATCAATAAATAAGAGGTTAGCCCTCAATTTACACCAATTCATTGAGTGACCATTCAACGTGCCCCCCCCCCCGGTTTTGGCAATCCCATTGCGTTAAGCCAGGGCTCAGCAAACTGCGGCTCCGGAGCCACATGTGGCTCTTTCCTTCCCCCTCTGCTGCAGCTCCGTCACCGGTCGGCGCCACAATTTTGAGAGGAGCTTCCGGGGATGGGGGAGGGGGGTAGAGAGAAGCACAGTGTGCCAGGAGAAGACTCTATGGCAAGGGGAGGGTTTTCCAGTTGTCTCCACAATTGATAGGGCTTTCGGTTAGGACAGGTAGAGGAAAAAGTACGCCGCGCTAGGAGGAGACTCTATGGTGGGGGGAACCGATTGGCCCCAGAATTGAACAGAGGGCTTCCGGTTAGGACCTTTGTGGCTCCCGGTGTTTTCTTTTCTGTGGGAAACGGGTCCAAATGGCTCTTGGAGTGTTTAAGTTTGCCGGCCCCTGCGTTAAGCCATGATTTGCCAAAAAAACACCAACAACCCGGCAACGTGCTCCACTTCTTCAGATGCCATTCTGTTTAGCAATTGGGTGACTTCCTGTCTTCCTTGTTGAGCCAGCTCAACCGCCACAAAGGGTGTGAGGAACATGGGCCCATGTGGGGTTGCAAAGAATCTGTGTGATGCAACCAAACGAGGAAGGAGAGCGAAGCGTGGGGAAACGTTGGCCTTCAGAAATGCTGGGTGCTCCGCCGGTTGGAGGCTTTTCAGAAAAGACTGGGCAGCCACTTATCTGAAATTGGGTCAACCTATTTCCCCAAGAAATGGAGAGATGGAGGGAGTGGCAGGTTTTATTATCCTGGGCTCCAAGATCACCGCAGATGGGGACGGCAGCCAAGGAATTAAAAGAGGCGGGGAGTCGAGCAGCCTATAAATTATATATATATATATATATATATATATATATATATGTGTGTGTGTGTGTGTGTGTGTGTGTGTGTGTGTGTTTTATTTGTGCTGATAAATAAATAAAGGGAGACTAGTATAGATCTATTTCAAGCTATTTAGCTCTCATCAGCTAGCCATGCCCTTACTGGGATTTGAACCTGTGCTGTATTGCATCTTAGGCAAACGTCTTAGCCATTAAGCCACAGGTCTCCTCTTTATTTAATATATATATATAGAGAGATATAGATATATATAGATATAGATAGATAGATAGATAGATAGATAGATAGATAGATAGATAGATAGATAGAGATAGATAGATAGATAGATAGATAGATAGATAGATAAAGATAGATAGATAGATAGATAGATAGATAGATAGATCTATACTAGTCTCCCTTTATTTATTTATCAGCACAAATACAAACAAATGTAACAAAAGGCAACAGTAAAAGGCTGTGGTTTTCCCAGTTGCAATGGATGGCTGTGAAGGTTGGACCACAAGGAAGGCTGAGCGCCAAAGAATGGCGGCCTTTGAACTCTGGTGCTGGAGAAGACTCCTGCATTGAGTCCCTTGGACTGCAAGGCCATCCAACTGGTCAGTCCTAGAGGAGATCAACCCGGACTGCTCTTTAGAAGGCCAGATCCCGAAGAGGAAACTCAAATGCTTTGGCCACCTGATGAGAAGGAAGAAGGACTCCCTGGAGAAGAGCCTCATGCTGGGAACAATGGAGGGAAGAAGAAGAAGAAGAAGAAGGAGAAGGAGAAGGAGAAGAAGAAGGGGACTTCTACCTACCTACCTATCTATCTGTTTATCTGCCTGCCTGCCTATCTATCACCTGAGTCCCTTGGACTGCAAGGCCATCCAACCGGTCAGTCCTAGAGGAGATCAACCCTGGCTGCTCTTCAGAAGGCCAGATCCTGAAGAGGAAACTCAAAAGACTTTGGCCACCTAATGAGAAGGAAGGACTCCCTGGAGAAGAGCCTCATGCTGGGAGCGATGGAGGGCAAAAGAAGAAGAAAGGGATGGCAGAGCAGGAGGAGGCTGGATGGAGTCACCGAAGCAGCAGGCCTGAGCTTCAATGGACTCCAGAGGATGGGAGAGGACAGGAAGGCCTGGAGGAACGTGGTCAAAGATGGGTTGGACACGACTTTACAACTAACAACAACAATTCCCCAAAATACCAGGAGGCAGGACAAGAAGCGATGGATGGAAACCAAATCAAGGAGAGAAGAAAACTGGAATTAAGGAGAAACTTTCTGACAGTGAGAACAATTAACCAGTGGAACAGATTGTGGATGCTCCAATATTAGAAGTTTTCAAGAAGAGACTGTCTGAAATTGGATCAACCTATTTCCCACAGTACCAGAAGCAACAATGGATGGAAACTAACCAAGGAGAGAAGCAACCTAGAACTAAGGAGAAACTTCCTTAACAATGAGGATAATTCACTCGCTTCCAGACGTCATGGATGCTCCATCATTGGCGGCTTTTAAGAAGAGATTGGATAACTATCTTAGAATAACTTGCATTGCCGCTTTGAAGGTACACTAAGCGGCACACGTTAAAATTGAGATTTCGCTGCATACAGCCCTCAAAAGGTCACCAGTTCCAACACACACGACAGAAACATGGCAAAATCAATAAACAAATACAAAATTATGCATGTACCCACATATATGTATATGACCTGGAGAAACAACAGAGTCTAGTTTGGATGTATTCATCTACAGGGCAAGAAAAAGGAATATTGTGACTTTTACCAGATGGGTGGCATAAGGCAGGGGTCTCCAACCTTGGCAACTTTTAAGACTTGTGGACTTCAACTCCCAGGATTCCTCAGCCAGAAAGCTATTACAGAATCTGGAAGTCCGGCTAGAAATACTTTGAAAACTCCTCTCCCAGAGGGGAGCAATAAAACCAGAAAATCTGTCTGGAATGGTGCAGGGTTAACTGATTAACAGAGTTGGAAGGGACCTTATAGGTCATCTAGTCCAACCCCCGGCCCAAGTAGGAGATTCTACACCTTTTCGGACAGATGGCAGCCCAGTCTCTTCTTGAAAGCTTCCAGTGGTGAAGCTCCCACAACTTCCAAAGGCAACTTCTGTTCCGTGGGTTGTTTTCACTGTCATAAAATGTCTCCTTATTTCCAGGTTGAATCTCTCCTTGTTCAGTCTCCATCTATTATTCCTTGTCCGACATGCTTTGGAGAATAGCTTGACCCCTTAACTCCTCTCTGTGGCAGCCCCTCAAATATTGGAAGATGCTTTCCTCTCTCCCCTGGTCCTTATTTTCATTAAACTAGCCATGCCCAGTTCCTGCAACCGTTCATCGAATGTTTTAGCCTCCAGTCCCCTCATCATCTCTGTTGCTCTTCTCTGCACTCTTTCTAGAGTCTCAACATCTTTTTACAGTGTGGTGATCAAAACTGGATGCAGGATTCCAGGTGTGGCCTTACTAAGGCTTTATAAAGTGTTATTAGTTCCTCCCTTGATCTTCATTGTATCCCTCTGTTAATGCAATTTAGGATTGCATTAGGGAGACCCCCTCTTCTTTGGGGCAGCCCCTCAAATATTGGAAGGCTGCTATCATGCCACCCCTGGTCCTTCTCTTCCCTAGACTAGCCATGCCCAGTTCCTGCAACCATTCATCGTATGTTTTGGGCCTCCAGTCCCCTAATCATCCTGGTTGCTCTTCTCTGCACTCTTTCTAGACTCTCAACATCTTTTTTTTATATAGTAGCAACCAAAACTGGATGCAGTATTCCAAGCGTGGTTTTACTAAGGCTTTATAAAGGGACACTAACACGTCGCATGATCTTGATTCTGTCCCTCTGTTAATGCAGCCTAGGATTGCGTTGGCTTTTTTGGCAACTGCTGGCTCATTATTTAAGTGACTGTCCTCTGACAGATGAGCAAAGATCTGGAGGCTAAATTGTCTGATGAACAGTTGAAGGAGCTAAATATGTCTAGATTAATGAAGAGAAGGACCAGGGGAGACAGGAGAGCATCTTCCAATATTTGAGGGGCTGCCACAGAGAGGAGGAAGGGAGTCAAGCTATTTTACAAGGCACCCTGAAGCCAGACAAGGAACAATGGATGGAAACTGACCAAAGAGAGATTCAACCTGGAAATAAGGAGGAATTTCCTGACAGGAAGAACCATCAACCCATGGAACAGAAGTTGCATTTGGAAGTTGTGGCTTCATCATGGAAGCTTCCAAGAAGAGACTGGACTGCCATCTGTCAGAATTGGTGTCGGGTCTCCTGCTTGGGCAGGGGGTTAGACTAGATGACCTACAAGGTCCCTTCCAACTCTGATAATCTGTAAACCTGTAGTATCTAAGCAATCAACCCATGGAACAGATGTTGTCTTCGGAGGTTGTAGGAGCATCATCTCTGGAGGCTTCCAAGAAGAGACTGGACTGCACCCTGTCAGAAATGGTGTCGGGTTTCCTGCTTGGGCAGGGGGCTGGACTAGATGACCTACAAGGTCCCTCCCAACTCTCTTAATCTGTGAAGTTAAGGAACTAGGACAAAATTTGTCTGAATGTGTCTCTGCGCCTGGATTTTGACCACAGGGATGAAAAATGGCCACGTTGCTTTTCCAGTGCTGTTGCAACTTCCAACCGTCACTATATGAAACCGTTACAAGTTTCTTTCTTTTCCTCTTATCAGATGCCACGTTATTCCTCCCGCCACGGGAGAAAGACCTTTCCCTCCGCCCCAACCCATCCTATCCATTCCCGAGCTGAAAATAGCTATCCTGGCTGCCAGCTGATCAGCCCAAAGCTATTCCGGAATTAAGAATTTCAGGAAATGCCATGCTGCTTTCGGAATAATGTCGGCGCAGCGGGCATCAGCCAGAATCTAAAGAGAAGGAGCCCGCTCCTGATTCATTTTGAAGTCCCGCAGGGGGGGGGGGGAGGATGGGGAAGTCCAGGGAAAGGCGTGGGGGGGTGGGCTGTTTTATTCTCTTTTGATATGCGGAAAAGAGCTGAGATCCGTCCCTCCCTGGTGGTAGCAAAACAGTGTCACAAATCAGGGTGGGAAGAGTGTGTATCTTCCACATCAAGGCTCAGCAATTGCTATCCTGGTTCCAGAAGAAGCCTCCTGCGCTTCGCTAGCCAGGCTGGGCTGCGCTAACCGTGGTTCGATTGCTGCCACCCAGAGTGTCCGTCGTAAATATGAGGCAGTTCAATGCAAGCGACTGAATTGGGGTTTTTGTGATCCTAGGGCCGTGATGGCAAACCTTTTTAGCACCGAAAAGGGGTCATTTTTCCGACTGTTTTTCGCCCGAAAACAGCCTGAAAAGAACCCAACAAACAGAATGGTTTGGGGTCACTTTTCAAGCCATTTTCAGACTGGTTTCAGGGCTGCTTTTCACACCATTTCGGGCCATTTTCAGGGCTCAAAAACCAGCTGGAAAAACGCCCCCAAAACAGCCTGAAAACAGCCCAGAAAACAGCCTCTGTTTTGAGTGTTTCTTTGGCTGTTTTCAGGCCGTTTTCTGGGGCTCCAGTGCCCGCAAAGACCAGTTGGCAACGGTGCCCGTGCCCACAGAGAGAACCACGCGTGCCATACTGCCCTGGGGGATACTGCAATGACTGTACGAGAAACGGTGGTAAGTCACTTTTTTCCCAGTGTCGTCGTAACCTGGGGCAGTCTCTAAATGAACTGCTGTAAGTCAAGGATAATAAAACCCGCCCTGGAGGGGACAAAATTCAATTTTACCAGCCAGACAATAAGGCTGAACATAAAGAGAAACGCAGGAAGCATCAGAAAATAGGATTATCGTTATTATGACTACTGGCATTAATGAAGCTAAGGGCACCTCACAGGCTTCTAAGGATGACACACAACCACATGCACAATTAATTGTGAGAAAACAACATACGGGAGCTTCACAACAGCTGTTCAGCCTTCAGTGGATACAGAATCCGTTCCAAAAAACACTCATGTTTTGTAATATTTTTGTTCTTCTACATCTTCCCTCTGGCCCCAACAAGCTAAATCAGATTCAAGGCAAGTATGGGGGGGAGTATTGAGGACTAGGAACTTGAATGAATCAGTCAAAGATGCATTTTGGAGCAAAATGGCCTTATTTTCCCAAGTCTCCCAGTCAAGGCTCTTCTACCAGCGTAAAGATGATCATGCTGGGTTAGAAATTGTAAGCAACGAGGCCCCAGCATAACTGCAAGACGCCAATTGGACAGGATTATTTCAATAGCAGTTTTTAAGATGTGTGGACTTCACCTCCCAGAGGTCCTCAGCCAGCCGTGCTAAGTGGAGAATTCTGGGAGTTGAAGTCCACGCATCTTATAGGTGCTTAAAGGTAAAGGTTTCCCTCCCACCTATGTGCTAGTCGTTCCCGGCTCTAGGGGGCGGTGCTCATCTCTGTTTCAAAGCAAAAGAGCCAGCGCTGTCCGTGGTCATGTGGCCGGCGTGACTCAACGCCAAAGGGACACAAAACGGTGTTCCCTTCCCACCAAAGGTGGTTCCTATTTTTCTACTTGCATTTTTTACGTGCTTTCGAACTGCTAGGTTGGCAGAAGCTGGGACAAGGAACGGGAGCTCACTCCGTTATTCAGCGCTAGGGATTCGAACTGCCAGACTGCCGACCTTTCTGATCGACAAGCTCAGCGTCTTAGCCACTGAACCACCACGTCCCTTACAATCTTGTAAAGTGCTTACAAGATTGGAAAACATTGTTTTATAGGATCTATTTTAATCAAGAGATCCTTTTCCACTCTGGATGTGATCTAACAAGCCGGGAAGAAGCTAGTTCGATCAACGGGTATGCTCAAATAAATATTATCACTTGGATGATGAAATGGGCAGTGAAGACCCATAGATCTGCCTTGATTTGTCGCACAATTATTTATATCAAAACATTGGATCGGTATTTCTCAACCCTGATAACTTTAAGATGGTTGGACTTCAACTCCCAGAATTCTCCAGTAAACATATTTAAGAAGGGTGGACTTCCAGGCAGCTGAATTCTGGGAATTGAAGTCCACCCATCTTAAGTTGCAAAGTTTCAAAAATAACCCATGTGATCCTCTCTTTTGCGACCAAGCAAAGTCGACGGGGAAGCCAGACTCACTTAATAACGGCGTCCCTGATGTAACAACCTGGATTCGCTTAACAACGGTGAGAAGAACCGTTGCAAAATGAGGTCAAATTCACTTCCAGGTGTCTCACTTAGCATCAGAAATTTTGGGCTGAGTTATGGTTGTAAGTCGAGGACCACCTGCATTTCACCATTCAGTATAAAACAAATCCGACTTGTAATTTTTATCTCTTAACTGTTTTGTCCTTGGTCCTCTCTGAGCTTGGGTGCTTTCATATAGACGTTTCATTACCAATCGAGGTAATATCATCCGGGCCAGTAGGGAGTGGAGTTTCCTCTCATTTTATACTCTTTTGCTTACCTTATCACTATTGGCGGGGTTGGTATTAACTAAAATCCAGTAAATCTATAAATATCCCACTATCAAGGATCTCAAAACATGCCTGGCCACCAAGAATTCATACTTTCTATAAACCACTCTGGGAGTCGGGCGGCCTATAAATTTAAAAAATAATATTATAGTCCTGTGTTAACAGGGCTATCCATCAATCTGGACACTTGGATCCCCATTCACATTTTCTTTGGGCCCAGGCTTTCAAATCGGCAAGTATAGGTAGATTTCCCACCTATGAAATAGCAAGTAATTACTGTAGTAGGAAATTAAAAGAGGCTTGCTCCTGGGGAGGAAAGCGATGGCAAATCTAGACAGCATCCTAAAAAGCAGAGACATCACCCTGCCAATCAAAAGTGCCTCTAGTCAATGTGATGGTTTTCCCAGTTGCAACGGGTGGCTGTGAAGGTTGGACCACAAGGAAGGCTAAGAGCCAAAGAATGGAGGCCTTTGAACTCTGGTGCTGGAGAAGACTCCTGCATTGAGTCCCTTGGACTGCAAGGCCATCCAACCGGTCAGTTCTAGATGAGATCAACCCTGACTGCTCTTTAGAAGGCCAGATCCTGAAGAGGAATCTCAAAAGACTTTGGCCACCTGATGAGAAGGGAGGACTCCCTGGAGAAGAGCCTCATGCTGGGAACGATGGAAGGCAAAAGAAGAAGGGGACGGCAGAGAAGGAGGTGGCTGGATGGAGTCACCGAAGCAGTCGGCCTGAGCTTAAATGGAGTCCAGAGGATGGTAGAGGACAGGAAGGCCTGGAGGAACATTGTCCATGGGATCACGATGGGTCAGCTATGGCTTTGCAACTGACAACAGCAACTGTAGTAAGAGACCTGTTAGTGTGCAACAATATTTCTCAATCTCAGCAACTTTTAAGGTGCCTGGACTTCAACTCCCAGAATTCAAAGCAAAGCTGGCTAGGGAATTCTGGGAGTTGAAGTCCAGGTCTATTTTCAAGTTGTTGAAGTTTTGAGAAATTCTGGCCTGCGGGGTCAAAAAAAACGCTAGAAATCAGATAGCTTCCAGCAAAGTAATCCCTGTTTAGTAGCTGCCTTCCTCCCAGGACCCCCAAGGTTTCAGGAGGACCCCAAACAGGGGGCAAGAAAGCGATGATGGGTGCAAAAACATTGCCAAGGACCCTCCCTTTATCTCTCTTGAGCTCTTTCTTCTTAAACAGCCCCATAGTCCTTCCTCCCCAACCTTTCCAAAACCCCTGCCAAGTCAACAATTTTAATTTGCAAGGCTCTTTCCCCAAAAATTCTTTCTTTTTCTTTCTTTCTTTTTTTGTTTGTTCCTCCCATCTTCCTCTCCTTCTTTCTTTCTTTTTCTTTCTTTCCTTTCTTTTTTCTCTTCTTTCCTCCCCTCCCTCCGACCCTTCCTCCTCTTCTTTTCTCTTTCTTGCTTTCCCACCCTCACTTGCTTTTTTTCTTCCTTCCTTCCTCCTTCCCAACCTTCCTCTTCTTTTTCTCCTTCTCTTTTTTCTCTCCCTCACCCTTCCTCTTCTTTTTCTTCCTTTCTCTTCCTCTCTTGCTTTTTTCTCTTTCTTCCGTTCTCCCTCCTAAAGTTTCTCCTCTTTTCTTTCTTTCTTTTTCTTCCTCCTTCCTTCCCAACCGTCTTCTTTCTTTCTTTCCCTCTATCACTTTTTTCTCCTCTTCCCTCCCTTTTCTTTTTTTTTCCTCTTTCTTTCTCTCCCTCTCTTGCTTTTTTCCTTCTTCCTTCCTCCTTCCCAACCTTCCTGCCCTTCTCTTTCTTTCCCTCTCTCTTCCTTTTTCTCTTCCTCCCTCCCTCCTACCCTTCCTCCCTGATTCTTCTTTTTCTTTCTTACTTTCACTCTCTTGCTTTTTTTCTCTTCCTCCCTCCCTCCTAACCTTTCTCCTCCTCCTTTCTTTCTTTCCTTCCTTTTCTTCTCTCTGTCTCTGCTCTTCCTGCCTTCCTTCTTTTTCTTTCCTCTCCTTCCCTCTTTCCTAACCCTCAGCACCGCAAGATCCGTGCGTGCCAAACCCCCTGGCAAACTCGGACAAATGAGCGCATTGTGGTCATTCGGTCACTCCAGGAAAGCGGAGTGAAAAGGGAGGGGAGATCCCGCCCGCCCGCCCTGCCTACACTTGTAGCAAAGCCAGCCTGTCCCATAGAGCCCGACCTTGGCAGGGGAAGCAACCAGCCAGCCAAGCCAACCAGCCAAGCCTGCCCACCCCCTTGCCTCGCCATTCCCTCGCCTCGCCTTCTCCAAAAGGCGCCCTCCACATCGGGCCAACGCTTCAGGGGGGGGGGGGGAGCTTACCAGGGAAATACAGTAAAGAGAATATACATTTGGATTATTCATGCAATAATTGCGGCTAGAATTGTATTTGCACAACACTGGGACGCCGACGAAATCCCTAAAGACGAAAACGTGATTAAGAAAATATTAGATTGTGCAGAAGAAATGTGCAGCAGATCAACACTAGCAATTAAAGGAAAGGAAGCCTCCGATTATTATCCTAGATGGGGGTTTATCATTGGCTAGTAAATGAATATGGATCAAAAGTAAATAGGATTAAATAATTTAGGAAGAGAAATGCTGTAACAGGAGAAATGCTGTAAGGTTCAAATAAGAATATGCAACTAAAGAATTTGGTGGTAAGCTAGAACTATTATGACACACACAACAGTTGTACGCAGACGACACACTGATTTATGAAGGATGAAATGTTTTGTTTCAAAAGGAAAAAAATAAATAAAACTTTTACCCCAAAAAAGAAGCTCCCGGTGCAAAATAAATGAGAGAGACACGGACACGCCCCGGGGAGACCAGCCCTGGAACCCCGGCCACAATTTCCTGCTTCTCCCTCCCCCTTCTGCACCCCTTCCCCAGTCCGATCCACACCCTTGGATCGGGGGAGATGGGGGGGGGAGCCCCGCAGCGTTCCCATCCACGCTCCACATTGCGCGTCTCCAAAAGCGCGCTTTGGAGAAGTTGGCCAAGGTTTTGGGAGGGGGCTGGAAGAAAATAGGGGGGGGGACTACCAATCAGCGGGACTCCCCATTAGAAACCCCCTCCCCTTGCTCGCTCCCCTCCCCACTCCTCCCTCCTGGAGACCCTCCCACTCCAGCCAGGACGGCTCCCCAAGCGCGCCCCGGGGGGAGGGACCCTCTCCAAAAAAGCCGGCCGTGCGCCCTGGGCGCGCCGTCTTTTGCGCACCTTGTAAACGTCGCCGTAAGTGCCCGAGCCGATGCGCTGGATGAGCTCGTAGCGCAGCCGCGGGTCCTGCAGCGAGACATCCCGCAAGGCGCTCATGGTCGTCCCCCCGCTCGCCCAGCCAGGGCCGGACGGCGCAGCCGGGGCCAGCAGCGGCCGAGGCGGGGTGGAGTGGAGTGGGGGGAAAGGCGCCGCCTCCGGGGCGGAGAGGAGCCGCAGAGACGGCCGAGCCAGCAGGAAGGAAGCCGAGGTGGAGCCCCAAAAGCCCCGCCTTGCAAAGCCCGCCCGGGCTCTCTGCCTCCGCCGCAGGAAAGAGGACGGCCGGCAAACGCGACGGAGAGAGAGAGGCGGGCTCTGGACGGGCGGGGAAGAGGCCCCCTGGGCGCGTGCAGAGCGCTCCGCTGCGGAGGAAGCGCGCGCGCCTGTTACAGGGGACTCCCCCACTGATGACCTCAAGGGAGCCCACCTTCCATGAAGCCAATAACCCCACAAGCCACTTCTCTCTCTCCCTCTCTATTTTTCTTTCGTCTATCATCTATCTTTCTATTTGTCCTTCTGTTTATGTAGTCTATTTTTTCTTTCTATCTTTCATCTATTTATCTATATCTAATCTTATTTCCTTTTTCTTTCTTTTTCTAACTATCTCATCTAGTTTTCTATCTAAATATCTATCATCTATCCATCTCCTCTTATTTATATCTATCTTATCTATTTTCTATCTTCTATCTAATCATCTATTTTTTTATATTCTATCATCCATCTCCCTCTCTTATATCTATCATCTATCCATCCATCCACTCCTCTTATTTATATCTAATCAATTTTCTATCTTCTATCATCCATCTCCCTTATTATCATCTATCCATCCATCTCCTCTTATTTATATCTATCTTATCTATTTTCTATCTAATCATCTATTTTCTATCTTCCATCATCCACCTCCCTCTCATATCTATCATCTATCCTCCATCTCCTCTTATTTATATCTATCTTATCATCTATTTTCTATCTTCCATCTATATTACCTATTTTCTATCTATATCTATCTAATCATCTATCTCCCTCTTTTATATCTATCATCTATCCATCCATCTCTTATTTATATCTATCCATCCATCCATCATCTATCTATCTATCTATCTATCTATCTATCTATCACCTACCGAGCTACCTATCTATTCTCTTATCTGTCTTTTTCTATTTGTCTATCTCTATCTCTAATCTATTATCTATTATCATCTATCCATCTATCTATCTGATTTTTCAAAATGCAAAGAAAAATAAAAATGAAAATAGTGGAAAACTAAGAAGCAGAGGAAGGAAGGGAAAAAGAAATCTAGTGAAAAGGGAGAAAAGGAAAGAAAAAAAGGCGCCAACTTCCGCCTCTCTTTAGCAGAGTAGAAGAGAACATTACAAACCACAACTGTTTTGTTCTTACGCAACAGCTTGTACTCAATGTGCCTGTCTAGTTAACAAATCCAAAATCCAAGTTTGGTGGGTTTTTTCACTGTAAGCCCAAAATCCGGAAGCAATCTCAGAATAGAACCAAGGTTAGATATATTCCCCTTTGTGGATAAAAGAATCACTTTGACCCTGTCTGCTTCTCTTTGCTGCAGGGAGTAAGATATCCCTATTCTATTACTAGAATAGGATTCAGAATAGAATTGAATTATAGAATACAATAGGATTGAGAATAGAATAGGATTCAGAATAGAATTGAATTATAGAATACAATAGGATTGAGAATAGAATAGGATTCAGAATGGAATAGATAGGAGTCAGAATAGAATTATAGAATAGAATAGGATTCAGAATAGAATAGAATTATAGAATAGAATTATAGAATAGAATTATAGAATAGGATATAGAATTGAATTGAATTAGAGAATACAATAGGATTGAGAATAGAATAGGATTCAGAATGGAATGGAATAGGATTGAGAATAGAATAGTATAAGATTTAGAATAGAGAATAGAATAATACAGTTGGAAGGGACCTTGGAGATCTTCTAGTCCAGCCCCCCCCCCTCAAGCTCAAATTCTAATCTCAGTAGTGGTCGTAAACCGAGGACCACCTGCAACCAGATAGGGAGGGGTGGAAAAGATTCTAGAGAGCTGCCTTCAATCCAGACTTCGCTGAGTTTTCTCTGTTAAAAAAAAAAACAAACCACGATTCCAATCCACTCATTTCACCGCCGAGCAACGAAACTACATCCGAGACAGAAACCGTTCCAGTTGTGTGCACATCCTGTTGACATTTTTAGCGTTAACGCAGCTATATTTGGACCTGGGCAGAGCCTGCTACTAAGGTTGTTGTCAATCTGGATATTTTTTTTTTTTTTAATCTGGCCTGTTTCACGTTAAGGACTTCTGAATTTTGTAAATCAAACTGGGATCTGTTTGCAGAGCAGCATTAGAACAGCATTCACTGGAAAAAAAGAAATATTTGACTTCAGCCCAAGCATGCGTTGCATTGCTGGCTGATTTATTATCACTGCCACTGTTTGTTTTGCAAGTAGATTTTTTCCCCGGCATCTTAGCCTGCGATCCAAATAGAATGAAATAAGTATGATGACTCAAGAAAGGGGAATCCTACTTAGGAACAGGCCCCATTACAGCAGCAATGATGCCTCCCCGTTTATTTCATGGCCATTCAGTTGGCATAAACTGGAGTGGTCCAGTGGCCTAGAAGAAGAGCTCTCGCCTCACAGTCAGGAGGCTGGGTGTTCGATCCTGGGTAGAGGCAGATATTTCCCTCTCTGGGCACAATGAGAATATATCAGCTGAACAAGACTCCGCATTGGTGACAGGGAAGGGCATCCGGCTAGTAAGACACTCTCGTAACTCCATTCAGTTGCCCAGACTACACCCCACAAGGGATTGTTAAATAAAGAGGAGAGGAAGGGGAAGGAGAGAAGAGAAAGGAGAGGAGGAAGGAAGGAGAGAAGAAAGGGGGGAAGGAAGGAGGGAAGGAAGGAGAGAAGGAGAGAAGAAAGGAAGGAAAGGGAGGAGGAAGTGAAGGAGGGAAGGAAGCAGGGAGGGAAGGAAGGAAGGAAGGAAGGAGAGAAGAAAGGAGGGAAGGAGGAAAGGAAGGAGAGAAGGAAGGAGGGAGGGGGGAAGGAGGGAGGGAAGGAGAGAAGAATGGAGGGAGGGAGGGAGGGGGAAGGAGGGAGGGAAGGAAGGAGGGAAGGAAGGAGAGGAGAGAAGAAAGGAGGGAAGGAAGAAGAAGTAGGATTGTTGTAAAATAAGATGGGTCTATGGGATGGTAAGATAAAAATAAATAGAATTTAAAAAAGATGATTAAATTGGCACAATTCTTGATTTACAACCGCAACTTAACATTTCTGTCGCTCAGCACAACAGTCGCTCAGTGAGTTTTGCCTCATTTTACAACCTTTTGTGCCACAGTTGTTCAGTGAATCACTGCTACTATAAAGTTAGTAGCAATAGCACTTACTTATATCCCGCTTCACAGACCTCTCTAAGCGGTTTACATTTAGTGTTCTGACCGAGGCTTCCCGAGAGCCTGAAGCAAACTCCTTGCTGTCCCAACAAAAACCCCTTTTATTAATTGACTTTGAATTCTGCTCATTCACAGCCAGCAAAGCCTTTCGAGGGAGGATTTACGGTCACAGACCTTATCTGGCTTGGAGAGCTGCCAGGCCGATATCAGCTTCCCAAGAGCATGACACAAACTCCTTGTCCCAAGAAAAAACCCTTTTATTAATTTACTGTGAATTCAGCTCATTCACAGCCAGCAAATATTTCAAGGGAGGATTTACAGTCACAAACCTTATCTGGCTTGGAGAGCTGCCAGGCTGACCACTGCAAAACTTGGCAAGGAGTCTCGGAGAGTCACGAACCAATTAAGCGAACGAATGGTTGCCTGCAAACTGCACTCCCCTTTCGCTCTTTTATTCCCTCTGGGAGGGGCCATTCATCATCCACATGTGACCTGGGAACAGGCTCCAGCTGTTCTTCTGTCTCACTGGTGTCCGACTCTGAAGGCAGCTGATAACTGTCAGACGGTCCTGGCCCCCTCTCTGCCTCCGACACAGAGCCCTCCTCAGAGCCTTCCCCAGACTCCAGGACTGGCCCAGGTTCCTCCCCAGCCTCTGCTGCCAACTCTCCTGGCGGGCCACAACATTAGATAGTTGTAACCTCCAGGACACATTTGTTTACTGATTTTGATCTTACTTTGGATTCTTCAGGTAGGTTTTCGCCACCTTGCCTACACCGAATTCTTTAAAAATGAAAGAGAAATGAAGTCATTCTTGCAAACGTGACTTTGAAAGCTTTGGAACTGACCTGGTTTCTATTTTCGTCCTGCCCAGACTATGATGCTGATTTGTGCAATGAGGAATAAAAATGGTGTCCGCTCACTGGTGTTCCATCACCTAAAACTGTCTTCTGACATCAGCCCCAAAATTTGAGCAGGGAAGACGCCGCAAGACTGAATGTCAACAAAGGAACATTTTCCAGAACTAAACCTGGTTAGTTTACATCTTAACAGGAATTATGCAATACAGTCAACGGATGAATATTTTAAATGGTGCTGGACTCGGCTGTTTTTAAAGGTTTAATAAAGATTCGTGACGGTATCAGCGATCTTTTGATCCTTGAGCAATGCCTTTAGAATAGAATAACAGAGTTGGAAGGGACCTTGGAGGTCTTCTAGTCCAACCCCCTGCTTAGGCAGGAACCCTACACCACTTCAGGCAAATGGATATCCAAGATTTTCTTAAAAACTTCCAGTGTTGGAGCTTTCACAACTTCTGGAGGCAACTTCTCTTCCACTGATTAATTGTTCTCACTATCAGGACATTTCTCCTCAGTTCTAAGTTGCTTCTCTCCTTGATTAGTTTCCACCCATTGCTTCTTGTTCTACCCTCAGGTGCTTTGGGGAATAGCTTGACTTCCTCTTCTTTGGGGCAGCCCTTGAGATATTGGAAGACTGCTATCCTGTCTCCCCTGGTCCTTCTTTTCATTAAACTAGACATACCCAGTTCCTGCAACCTATATTTTAGCCTCCAGTCCCCTAATCATTTTGCTTGCTCTTCTCTGCACTCTTTCTAGAGTCTCAACATATTTTCTACATCGTGGCGACCAAAACTAATGCCAGATTCCAAGTGTGGCCTTACCAAGGCCTTATAAAGTGGTATTAACACTTCACATGATCTTGATTCTATCCCTCTGTTGATGCAGTCTAGAACTGTGTTGACTTTTTTGGCAGCTGCTGCACACGGCTGGCTCATATTTAAATGGTTGTCCACTAGGACTCCAAGATCCCTCTCACAGTTGCTACTATTGAGCAAGGTACCACCTACACTGTACCTGTGCATTTCGTTTCCTTGCCTAAATGTAGAACCTGACTCTTTTCACCATTGAATTTCATTTTATTAGATAGTGCCAATGTTCAAGCCTGTCAAGATCCTTCTGTACCTTTAGCCTATCTTCTACAGTGTTGACTATTCCTGCCAGCTTGGTGTCATCTGCAAATTTGATGAGTTCCCCATTTATTCCCTCATCCAAATCATCGATGAAGATGTTTTAATAGCCTTGGATCGACAAAACCAAGGGAATAAGGTTGAGTAACTCACTTAGGTTACGTCTTATTTTAATAGGGTTTATTTTTAAGTGGGAGAAGGGAAGCTTTGCATTTTTAAATTGTTTTCAAGTTCAGTTCCCCCTCTCTAAATGGATGGCACAATAATTGGGGGCTCCAAAGACCGCCACATCTTGTGGTAATGAAAGGACACAGGAAAGCTAAGAGATTTAATTTTCTTAGACAGCAAGAAAAGAAATTTCTGTACTCAAGAGATGCACGGATGAAACGCAGCCTGGGGCAGGGACACAAACCCTGCAATGTTTGAACGGTTTGTTCCTGACAAACCGCAAGCAGGACATTCGTATCTTCCCCAGCAGTCCTCGAGTTACGACCACAACTGAGCCCCAAAATTTCCGTCGCTAAGCGAGACCGTTGTTAAGGGACGCTTGCCCCAGTTTACGACCCTCCTTGCCACACTTAACAACTGCACTTAACCCGGTTGTTAAGTGAATCTGTCTTCCCCATGGACTTGGTCAGGTCATAAAAGGGGAACACTGACCCCGGGGACACTGCAACCGTCATAAATATGAGCCAGTGGCCAAGCGTCTGAATTTGATCAGTTGTAAGTGTGAAAAAGGATCATAAGGCACGTTTCCAGGGACATTGTAACTTTGGTCACTAAATGAATAATTGCATGTCGAAGACTGTACTTGGAAAACTTGCTCTTCTGCTGACTTCTAATCAGAAAAGCCATCGCAGATTCAAAGTTCAAGGACAAGAGACATTTCCTTTCTAGAACAAAAGAGAACCTTAAAATTTATTAATTCTGTCTCCGCAAAACGTCTACGAAAAATCCTTAAAGTCCTATACAAGTGCAGAACCAAACTTCTGGCTCACGATCTTTTGGAAATATTTACTTTATCCTCGATCAAAGATAACCTTAGTGAGAAGATCACATCTGCATTATTTTTGTTTAAATGGTTAGCTGTCACTCAGAATGATTTCTTCGCTGTTCTGTGCAGTAGTTCTGCCTTATCCCTTCAACAAGCCGGGTTGCCTGGTTTGTTAATGACATTAATACCGCACATTTGTTTTAAATAACAAATGTTTTGATATTCAGACATGTTAGGATCATCAGTTAAAAAAAGATTTCTATCCCCTGGTCATTACAAAACACAAAATTATCCCATGTCCCATTTGCAAACATGAGACTTAAAGGTAAAAATTCCCCTCGTATATCTGTGCTAGTCGTTTCCGACTCTAGGAGGCGATGCTCATCTCCGTTTCAAAACCTAAGAGCCAGCGCTGTCCGAAGACGTCTCCGTGGTCCTGTGGCCGGCATGACTCAACGCCAAAGGCGCGCGGAACGTTGTTCCCTTCCCACCAAAGGTGGTTCCTATTTTTTCTACTTGCATTTTTTACCTGCTTTCGAACTGCTAGGTTGGCAGAAGCTGGGAGAAGCAACGGGAGCTCACTCCGTTATGCGGCGCTGGGGATTCGAACCGCCAACTGCAGACCTTTCTGATCGACAAGCTCAGCGTCTTAGCCCCTGAGCCACCGTGTCCCTGTTATGAGTCTTAAGAAAGAGAGGTTTTAAAAAATAAGTCCTTTTGCATCCTTAACAGGATTTGAAGTCAGCATTCTTTTGTCCCTAACCCTACACAACCTTCCGGGGCGTTGTGTTTGATCTCCGGATCCTCCAAATTAATCCTCTCAATTTCCAAGCAAGGTGTGAGACCCAACCAGCCAAGAGGCGAAGAAGACGATTTAAAAAGATCTTCTCCAAATGTTGGCCAGGGGAAATTGGAGGAAGGAAGAACTGGGCAAACTTTTGCCAAGACATCGGAAAAGTTTCTCATCCGGCTTTGCTCAGGGATCAGAGGGTCTTTCGTGGCCGCTTGAGGAAGGACAGGGCGTAACTTCGAGGAACAGAAACCTTCTGCTTTTTCAGCTGGACTTGTGACTGAGCTGTGAGCTGCAGTTTGATGGCGCTGGAGTTGATCTTGGCCGCTACCAGGAGTCTCCTTCATGCCTTTCATCTTCTCGCTCTGGAAGGTGAGGACGAGGCCTTCGGGGCGGGGACTGGAGCCGGTGCTGAGACCCTCCTCCTTCTCTGGAAGCGGCCGGTCGGATCGCTGGGTGGTGCTCGGACGCCGGCGTTCGGTGGCCTTCTTGGCCAGGGGCGGCTCTTCCGGCTTGGATTCTCGGCGAGGGCCCCGACGGCGGCCTTCCCGGGATCCTCGCTGCCTGGTCGTCGTCGTCATTCGGTCCAGGTCCCTGCTCACCAGGGTCACCTTTTGCCGCACCTGGGAAAGCAAGGGAAGGTTCTTACGACGGTTCCGCGGAACTGTGTTTCTCAAATTTGGCATTTTTAACATGTGTGGACTTCAACTCCCAGAATTCCCCAGCCAGCATGGTGGCCCTTAAGACCTATGGACTTCAACTCCCAGAATTCCCCAGGTAGCAGGGCATTCGTAAGATGTGTGGACTTCAACTCCCAGAATTCCCCAGCCAGCATGGTTTAAGAGGCATGGACTTCAACTCCCAGAATTCCCCAGTTAGCATGTTTTAAAAGTGGACTTTAACTCCCAGAATTCCCTAGCCAGCCTGCTGCTTGTGGAATTCTGGGAACTGAAGTCCACATCTTTTAAAGCCGCCAAAGTTGAGATGCTCTGATTTAGCCAATGCAAAACATCACCCATTGCCATTCTTCAAATCCCTAAATTAATTTATTCACTTGTAGGCGCATCCTGTTTTTTCAAACGCAAGTCAGCCTTGTAATGTAAACTCCTGCATTAGCCTCCGTGTTTTTATTTTATATTGTACAACTGGCTTGGAAGATGTTGAGATAGTATTACACCAGGGATGTCCAAACTTGGGAACTTTAAGACTTGTGGACTTCAATTGGCTGGTGAATTCTGGGAGTTGAAGTCCACAAGTCTTAAAGTTTCCAACTTTGGACACCCCTGTATTAACGCTCTGACTGAGCTTTTAAAATTCCCAGGGATGCCGACACCAGATATGGGAATAGATCCGGCTGCCATTGAGACCGAAAGAGGGGACAGGAGGAGAGAAAACAATACAGGTGGTCTCCATTTAACAAGCAATAGCAAGTAGACTATATATACCGCTTCATAGGCCTTTCAGGCCTCTCTAAGCGGTTTACAGAGAGTCAGCATATTGCCCCCAACAATCTGGGTCCTCATTTTACCCACCTCGGAAGGATGGAAGGCTGAGTCAACCCTGAGCCGGTGAGATTTGAACCGCTGACCTGCTGATCTAGCAGTAGCCTGCAGTGCTGCATTTAACCACTGCGCCACCTTGGCTCTTGTTTAGTGACCATTCGAAGTTCAAACGGCACCGCTGGCTGCAAATTCTGGGAGTTGTAGCTCAGATATCTTACAACATGCTGGCTGGAGAATTCTGGGAGTTCAGACATCTTACAACATGCTGGCTGTGGAATTCTGGAGTTGTAGCTCAGGCATCTTACAACATGCTGGCTGGGGAAATCTGGGAGTTTTAGCTCAGACATCTTACAACATGCTGGCTGCAGAATTCTGGGAGATGTAGTTCAGATATCTTACAACATGCTGGCTGGGGAATTCTGGGAGTTGTAGCTCGGACATCTTATAACATGCTGGCTGGGGAATTCTGGGAGTTGTAGTTCGGACATCTTACAACATGCTGGCTGGGGAAATCTGGGAGTTTTAGCTCAGACATCTTACAACATGCTGGCTGCAGAATTCTGGGAGATGTAGTTCAGATATCTTACAACATGCTGGCTGGGGAATTCTGGGAGTTGTAGCTCGGACATCTTATAACATGCTGGCTGGGGAATTCTGGGAGTTGTAGTTCGGACATCTTACAACATGCTGGCTGGGGAATTCTGGGAGTTGTAGCTCGGACATCTTACAACATGCTGCTGGGGAATTCTGGGAGTTGTAGCTCGGACATCTTACACATGCTGGCTGGGGAATTCTGGGAGTTGTAGTTCGGACATCTTACAACATGGTGGCTGGGGAATTCGGGAGTTGTAGCTCGGACATCTTACAACATGCTGGCTGGGGAATTCTGGGGAGTTGTAGTTCGGACATCTTACAACATGCTGGCTGGGGAATTCTGGGAGTTGTAGCTCGGACATCTTACAACATGCTGGCTGGGGAATTCTGGGAGTTGTAGTTCGGACATCTTACAACATGCTGGCTGGGGAATTCTGGGAGTTGTAGTTCAGACATCTTAAAAGTTACCAACATTGGAAGCACCACTCTACAATCTTCCTCTGCTGTGTGCAGCCATCCTGCCCTGGCAGAATACAACAGCTCCAATCGCAGTGACCCCCTCTGAGAAGGCCACAAAGCCCTCTCGCGTTCCTTAAAATGACGTTGTACTAAACCATATTGTAACTCCTTCCGCCTCGGCCAACCCCATAGCCCTCCCTGTGTGCCAAAGGCGACATCTTACCATCCCCATCGAAACGGCTGAGGGACTGGACCAGGAAGGTAGCCCAGCCCACATGGAGGACGGGCGTGGGGCTGCCCTCTTCCATTGCAGATGCCGTCGTAGAAGCGCAGGAGGTGGATGAAGCACTCGGGGTCCTGCAACGCCGAGCCTCCCGTTTGAGACGGCGACGCCTAAGAGGAAGTCAAATTCCTCAGTGATGGACTACAGGTAATAGCAATAGCAATAAGACTTATATACTGCTTCATAGGACTTTCTGCCCTCTCTAAGAGGTTTACAGAGTCAGCATACGCCCCCAACAACAATCCGGGTCCTCATTTTTACCCACCTCGGAAGGATGGAAGGCTGAGTCAACCCTGAGCCGGTGAGATTTGAACCGCCGAGCTGCAGATAACAGTCAGCTGAAGTGGCCTGCACTACTGCACCCTAACCACTGTGCCACCTCGGCTCATCAAGGTAACCCTTGATTAACAACAGTTCCTTTAGAGGACCGTTCAAAGTTACAACTGTTGTGGCCCACCAGCAGCAGACTCGGACAGTTGAGGAGGATTGGGGAGGCACCTGGGCCAGTGCTGGAGTCTGGGGAAGGCTCTGAGGAGGGCTCTGTGTCGGAGGCAGAGAGGGGGCCAGAGCCGTAGGGCTAGTTATCAGCTGCCTTCGGAGTCAGACATCAGTGAGGCAGAAGAACAGCTGGAGCCTGTTCCCAGTGTGTGCAAGTGCAGGAGCGGCCAGACGAAGGGAACAGCTAAAGAACAAGGGTCAACTTGGGAGGAAGGCCACAGGTGGGATAGTGAATGGCCCCTCCCAGAGGAAATAAAAGGGGAGCGACAGAGGAGTGGAGTTTGCGGAGGCAATTAGTTCATTCCTGCATTCCTGCCAAGTATTGCGGCGTTTGAAAGATATCGGCCTGGCCACTCTCCAAACCTGATCAAGGTGGGAAATTGTGAACTCTCTTGAAAGACTGTGGGAGAGGAAAGACTTTGCTGGAGAGGAATTCACTGTGAATTAAATAAAAAGGGGTTTCGGGACGAGGACTCGGCTTCGTACTGCTGGGAAGCCTCGCTCAGAACAACAGCAGCACTGAAAAAAGAGAACTTATGATCGTTCTCATTTATGACCGTTTCAGTATTACCACGGTCGCACAATCAAAATTCAGATGCTTAGCAACTGACTCATATTTATGACGGTTGCAGTGTCCTGGGGTCATGCGACCTTCTGACAAGCAGAGTCAATGGGGACGCCTAGTTCACTTTACAACCACATTACTCACTTAATGACAGCAGTGATTCACTTAACGGAGGTTGTAAAATGGGGCAAATTCACTTAGCCACACTCTTGCTTAACAATGAAAACATTGGGCTCCATTGTGGTCGTAAGTCAGGGACTACGGTAATTGGCCACATAGCAATGGTTGATTATTTATTATTATGTTGTTACGCCACTGACCTCTCCTCTTTCGGCAGCTCCCTTCTCTTCAGTAGAATCTGCGAGGCTGGCCACTTCCTTGAGTAAATTGGGAACAACGTCATTGGCCACGTCGAAGAATTCCTTATAAATCTCCTCATCTTCTCGGCAGTAGTTGTAACTTCAGACAGAGAGAAAAAAAAACACACGAGAGAAAATGCAATCATAAAGCCCAGTCCGACCCAATGCCACTGAAAAAGAAAAACAAGAAATTCAAGAAGAAGCCATCATGGCTGCACAAAGATCTTTTTTGACAAATTGAAAGACAAAAAGGACAAGCACAGAAACTGGAAAGGGGGACACATAATAAGGCTGAGTATCCACAGATAGCCAGAAGATGCAAAGACAACTCAGTAAAACAAAGGCTCAGAAGGAACCTTGCTACGAAAGTCAAAGGTAATAATAAAAGTTTCTGTTGACATATTAATAACAAGTGGGACTTCTCTCTGTAGAAAGGGGACATTAAAAGGAACTCACTCCTGAATCACGGTAGCGGAGTCAGCCCACGCCTCCAGGGCTTCCTTGACGTTTTTGTTACGGCAGTGATAGCTGGCCAGGTAGATGTAGGGGTAAATGTGCTCGTTGTTGTAATATTGCTTGGCGGAATTGATCCCCTAGCGGAAGACAAGGGAGGGGGGTTGGGTTAAAAAAGGGGGTTAAAAATCCAGATAGCTGCATGGGGCTCATTAGAGGAATTCCTGAAGCACCAGAAGACAGAAACGAGAAACAATGGATGGAAAGTAACCAAGGAGGAAGCAACCAGGAATTGAGGAGAAACTTCCTAAAGGTGAGGGCAATTAGCCGGTGGAACAGCTTGCCACCAGAAGTTGTTGCTGCTCCATCATTGGAGGCTTTTTTAAAAAGGAGATTGGACAACTCTTGTCTGAAATGGTGTAAGGTTTCCTGCTTGAGCAGGGGGGGCTGGACTAGAGGACCTCCAAGGCCCCTTTCAGCTCTGTTCTGATTCTGAATCCAAAGGACAAGACCTCACCCTCATTGCCGAAGACTTGAGGGATCTTCAATCAGTGGAAATCTCCTTCTAGATCCTCAGAGATCACAGGATTTTGATTTTGGGGATCTGGGAATCCAGAAGATCTTCTAGATCCTCAGAGATCACATGCTTTTGATTTGGGGATCTGGGAACCCACAAGGTCTCCTTGATCCTTAGAGATCATAGGCTTTTAATTTGGGATCTGGGAATCCAGAAGATCTCGTTGATCTTCAGAGATCACAGGATATTGATTTGGGGTTCTGGGGATCCACAATATCTCCTTGATCCTCAGAGTCCACAGGCTTTTGATTTTGGGGATCTGGGAATCCAGAAGATCTTCTAGATCCTTGGAGATTACCGGCTTTGGATTTTGGAGATCTGGGAATCCACGAGTTCTCCTTGATCCTCAGAGATCACGGGCTTTTGGTTTTGGAGATCTGGGAATCCATGAGATTGCCTTCTAGATACTCAAGAGATTACAGGCTTTTGATTTTGGGGACCTGGGAATCCACAGGATCTCCTTCTAGATCCTCAGAGATCACGGGCTTTTGATTTGAGGGATCTGGGAATCCACACACATCATTACATCCATTCACCAAGGGCATTGTCCCTCATTCATGGCTCACCCTTTGGGTCATGATATGATGGCACATCAGATATCATCCCAAGTCCTCTCTGCCACCTCTCCCAAAAACACAAGTCGTCCTCGACTTATAACAGTTCATTTAGTGACCATTCAAAGTTACCACGGACTGAAAAAAAAGGACTGATGACCGTTTTTCACAGTTACGACATTCGCCCAATCCCATGATCAAAAATTCAGATGCTTGAAGATTGGGAGGGAAGGAAGGAAGGAAAGCAAGGAATGAATGAATATAGCAACATACCACTTAGTGTTTTCCAGCCCTCTCTAAACGGTTTATAGAGTCAGCATTTTTGCCAACAATCTGGGTCCTCATTTGACCCACCTCGGAAGGACAGAAGGACGAATCGACCTTCAGCCCGGCGAGATTCGAACTGCCAAATTGCAGGCAGCAGAAGTAGCCTGCAGTACTGCCCTCTAACCACTGCGCCACCGAGGCTCAGGTAACGTAACGGGGAGGGGGCTTGGAGGAGGATGGGAAATGAAAAAAAGGGGGGGTGGGGACCCCTTCCTTTCCCCCTGAAGAAAAGGCATAGGATAAATCACAGAGTAGTTTTCATCAAAGTAAGACAAATTTGTAAACTTTATTAGGAGAGCTGTAAGACACCAATAAAGCTTGGTTTTTACTATCACCCTGAAGTGGGGCTTTATGCTCCCACCCACCCAAATCCTTAAAGAGGCAGGAAAATACCTGGTGGTATATGAAGAGGGGTCAGGACGTCCCGGGGTGGGCTCCAGTTCTTCTAGATCAGCCAGGTTCCCCAAAGCCATAGGATACCTAAGGGATAAGGAGAATCTTTATAGGTTGTGGCCCGCCATCATAGCTGGAAGTTGGGGAGGAACCTGGGCCAGTCCTGGAGTCTGGGGAAGGCTCGGATGAGGCTCTGCGTCGGAGGCAGAGAGGGGGCCAGAGCCGTATGCCAGTTATCAGCTGCCTTCCGAGTCGGACATCAGTGGGGAAGAACAGCTGGAGCCTGTTCCCAGTGTGCCATGCACAGAGCTGCCAGACGAAGGGAACAGCTAAAGAACAGGGGTCAACTTGGGAGGAAGGCCACAGGTGGACGGTGAATGGCCCCCCCAGAGGAAATAAAAGAGGAGCGAAAGGGGAGTGGAGTTTGCAGGAGACTATTAATTCGCTTAATCGGTTCGTGACTCTCTTAGACTCCTGGCCAAGTTTTACAGATATCGGCCTGGCGGCTCTCCAAGCCAGATAAGGTCTGTGACTGTAAATCCTCCCTTGAAAGACTTTGCTGGATGTGAATGAGCAGAATTCACAGTCAATTAATAAAATGTGTTTTTTGTCGGGACCAGGAGTTTGCTTCAGGGCCCCTCCCAGAGGGAACAAAAGAGGAGCGAAAGGGGTGGAGTTTGCAGGAGACAATGAATTATTTATTCCTGCCAAGTATTGTGGCGTCTGAAAGATATCGGCCTGGCCACTCTCCAAACCTGATCAAGGTCGGTAATTGTGAACTCTCTTGAAAGACTGTGGGAGAGGAAAGATTTCGCTGGAGAGGAATTCACTGTGAATTAAGTAAAAAGGGGTTTATCGGACGAGGACTCAGCTTCGTGCTGCTGAGAAAGCCTTAGGATAGAACACTAAAGGCCTCCTCCCTGGCCTTCTGCGTTTTTTAAAGATGGCGCCCTTGTGGCAAGGAGATCTCAACTCAATCAACAGGGAGGTAAGAGGGAAGTACTCCATTACACCCGCTTCCATCAGCGGAAGGAAAGTATCCTAACAACATGGTCTATATCAGAATCAAGCTAGAGGGTCCTTGGGGTCTCTGAGTTTGGATTTTTCCTTGTAGACGTTTCATTACCCAACTAGGTAACCTCATCCGTGCTGTTGGAAGGGAGTGTTTGTTTTCCTTCTAGCACTGATGATGTACCCGAGTTGAGTTTTGAAACGTTGGCAAGAAGAAAAAAAATCCAAGTTCAGAGAGCACCAAGGACTGTACTGTTTTCCTCCTTCTCTTCCTCCACAATCCCCACTCCCTTCCAGCCTTGATGACGTTCCCTAGTTGGGTCATGAACGTCTTCAAGAAAACAATCAAGTGCAGAGAACACCAAGGACTCCCCAGTTCTCCTTCTCTCTCCTCCTCCTCCTCCTTTCAAGCTCAGAGAAAACCAAGAACCCCAGTCCTCCTCCTCTCTACAAATCCCACTCCCTTCTACACTGATGATGTTCCCTAGTTGGGTCATGAAACGTCTGCAAGAAAGCCACCAAGCTCAGAGAGCACCAAGGACCCCACAGTTTAATTCTCAGCTGTAGCAATTCTCTACTATTGGTAGCAAACAAATAATCAAGCAGAAACATTACTTCAATCAAGAAACTATAAGGAGAACCCCATTCCAGGCAAACAACTGTATATAAACAGAGAGCAAAACCCACTCCTTTCCAGCACAGACTAATGAAGTGGGAAGGGATCTTGGAGGTCTTCTAGTCCAGCCTCCTGCTTTGGTGGCTCGCCGAGCCAAAATTAGGGCAGCCTCCCCCCCACTAAAGGAAGTGGGAACTACTCACCTCTCCAAATGGTGCATGTCGTACAGGACCCATAGTAGTTTTCTGCAAAGGGACAGAGAGAGAGGTGAGGAATAAGGGAAAGCATCGACCATCCATCTTGCAAGGTATAGAGCCGAGGTGGCACAGTGGTTAGGGTGCAGTACTGCAGGCCACTTCAGCTGACTGCTAGTCTGCAGTTCGGCTGTTCAATCTCACCGGCTCAAGGTTGACTCAGCCTTCCATCCTTCCGAGGTGGGTGAAATGAGGACCCGATTGTGGGGGCATATGCTGACTCTGTAAACCGCTTAGAGAGGGCTGAAAGCCCTATGAAGCGGTATATAAGTCTAACTGCTATTGCTATAAAGTAGTGCAGACAGAGCACACCCGGATCAATCAATTCTATTTTTAAGAAGTAGAAATCCTTTTTATTTAAATTATTGATCACTGTTAATTTTAATTTATTTTTTTTAAAAAAATGTCATTGTCAATTTTAATTGGGTTTGGGATATTCTATTTAATTTTTAAAAACTTTTGTATTATGTGTTTCTTTTAATGTTGTACGCCGCCCTGAGTCCTTGGGAGAAGGGCGGCATATAAATCTAACAAACCTAAACCTAACTTTTACATTCACAAGACTCGTGCAAATACAACAGTATGCTTCCCGGTTACGTTTACAAGCAATCCTAAATTACAACTGTCCAAAGTTAAAATACTGTTAAAATGCTGAAGTTTGCAAACAGTGATTGGTCTCGTTTGAGACGACGAATCTGCGTACAAACTGCCCAAGGAGCTTCTGATTCAGTTCTACAGAATCTGAGTCTGTCCTCTGCACCTCGATCACTGTCTGGTTTGGCTCTGCAACCCAACAAGACAGACGGAGACTTCAGAGGAGAATCAGAACTGCAGAAAAAACCGTGGCTACCAACCTGCCTTCCATGGAGGACCTGCGCACTGCAGGAGTCAAAGAGAGGGCTGTGGAAATATCTATAGACCCCTCGCATCCTGGACATCAATTGTTTCAACTCCTACCCTCAAAACAATCCTATAGAGCACTGCACACCAGAACAACTAGACACAAGGACAGTTTTTCCCCACATGCCATCACTCTGCTAAACAAATATCCCCACAACACTGTCAATAATTTACCAAGACTGTATTACTATTATTCTTCTCTTCTTTCCTAGTATCTGTCTCTTTCCACTTATGTCTATCTTTAACATTTATATTGTTTTATTTGTTTCCTAGTATGATTTGATTGCTTATTAGTAACCTGTTGTGGCCCAGCAGGAGCCGTTGGAGCTGCAAACAGACTCCGATAGCGAGGGACCCTATGAGTCGGCTCTGGAAGATGTGGAGGACCCTGGACAGGGTTCAGACTCCAAGCAGGGACCAGAGAGGCTGGTTGGCCACCAGGAGGCGCCTGAGCCGAGGTGGCGCAGTGGTTAAATGCAGCACTGCAGGCTACTTCAGCTGACTGCAGTTCTGCAGTTCGGCTGTTCAAATCTTACCGGCTCAGGGTTGACTCAGCCTTCCATCCTTCCAAGGTGGGTAAAATGAGGACCCGGATTGTTTTGGGGGCAATATGCTGACTCTGTAAACCGCTTAGAGAGGGCTGAAAGCCCTATGATGCGGTATATAAGTCTAACTGCTATTGCTATTGCTGAGGCATAGCAGCGGTGAAAGCCAAAGGGAGTGTGCCCATGATGTCAGGCCTTGGAGCAGTGGGGAGGAGCTAAGGGAGTTGGTCCCAGACGCCAGGCAAAGGCGGGCAGATAAATGCCAAGAGCAACTACGCAGATACAGAAGATAATTGGACCCAGGTGGTTGTAATTAGGCTCCGAGAGAGTATATAAGGAGAGACTTTGGGAGGAGGCTGTTTGCAGGATTCAATTAATATACCAATGCTGGAGCAGCTCGTTGTGTATTTCTTGGAAAACTGGATTGCTGCCAAAGTCTTGTCAATGTGTTAATTTACTGTGAATAAATTGTCTAGCAGTAATCTTTGTGTCAGAGTGCCTTGGTGTACAGGGGTGGGGGAGGTCAGAACAGTTACCTGTGACTATCACTAAGTGTTGTGTCTTTTTATTCCTGATGAATGTATTTTATTTTCTTTATGTACACTGAGAGCCTATGCACCAAAGACAAATTTCTTATGTGTCCAACCACACTTTTTGCCAATAAAGAATTCTATTCTATTCTACGTCACAGAAAAAAGCGAGTTAACAACCAATCTGGGGAATTGCTGGGAATTGAAGTCCTTCTGTCTAAAAACAATGTGCTGGTTAATTCTGGGAATAGAAGTCCACCCCTCTTAAAGCCTGCTGGCTGGGGATTCTGGGAGTAGAAGTCCACCCATCTGGCTGCTGGCTGGGGAATTCCACCTATCTTAAGTTTGCCACAGTTGAGAAACACTGCCATACATCATTAAGCCCCCCAGAAGATGAAGATGTCTTCGAAGAGAAGATATGAAGGCCACATCACAAGAGGTGGACTAGATGATCTTCTCTTGCCCCGATCAAGCCTCAAGCCAGACCTATTCTTTGCTCACCTGCTGCAGCTGTAACAACTCCAGGCTGTCGGAGTGCAGGTCAATGGAGGGGTTGATGGCACAGACCATGAAAGCAACCTCCATTTGCCGAGTGCAGCGCAGGTAGGAGCCTTTTAAGTAGAGCCAGCTCTGCAAAGAGAAGAGAAAGGTTTGAAGCAGGAATCAGCGGCTGGCTGACTTGCAGAATAATGATTGACACATGCCCATCCTTTTGGGGGGGGATGTTATCACACTAGAATCCAGGAGACAAGAGTTTCACTCCTGCCTTAAGCCTGAAAGCTGGCCGGGTGACTTTGGGGCAATCACCAGGAGACAGTGAGTTCTAGTCCTGCCTTAGGATGAAATATGACTAGGCAACTTTCAGCCAATCACCAGGAGATTGTGAGTTCTAGTTTCACCAGAGACGTAAAAGTCGACGGACAGACTTCGGGCCAATCCCCAGAAGATTGCAAGTTCTAGTCCCACCTTATCCATGAAAGTCAGCTGGGTAACTCTGGGCCAATCACCAGGAGACGGTGAATTCTAGTTCCACCTTAGGCCAAAAACCGATTGGTTGACTTTGGCCAATCACCAGGAGATGGGGAGCTCTAGTTCCACCAGACTTGAAAGCTGGCCAATCACCAGGTGACGGTGAGTTCTAGTCCTGCCTTAGGATGAAATATGACTAGGTAACTTTCAACCAATCCCCAGAAGATTGCGAGTTCTAGTCCCACCTTATCCATGAAAGTCAGCTGGGTAATTGGGCCAATCACCAGGAGAGGTGAATTCTAGTTCCACCTTAGGCCAAAAACCATTGGTTGACTTTGGCCAATCACAGAGGGGAGTCTAGTTCATCAGACTTGAAAGCTGGCCAATCACCAGGAGACGGTGAGTTCTAGTCCTGCCTTAGGATGAAATATGACTAGGTAACTTTCAACCAATCCCAGAAGATTGCGAGTTCTAGTCCCACCTCATCCATGAAAGTCAGCTGGGTAACTCTGGGCCAATCACCAGGAGACGGTGAATTCTAGTTCCACCTTAGCCAAAAACCGATTGGTTGACTTTGGCCAATCACCAGGAGATGGGGAGCTCTAGTTCCACCAGACTTGAAAGCTGGCCAATCACCAGGAACGGTGAGTTCTAGTCCTGCCTTAGGATGAAATATGACTAGGTAACTTTCAGCCAATCCCCAGATTGCGAGTTCTAGTCCCACCTTATCCATGAAAGTCAGCTGGGTAACTCTGGGCCAATCACCAGGAGACGGTGAATTCTAGTTCCACCTTAGCCCAAAAACCGATTGGTTGACTTTGGCCAATCACCAGGAGATGGGGATTCTAGTTCCATCAGACTCGAAAGCTGGCCAATCACCAGGTGTCGGTGAGTTCTAGTCCTGCCTTAGAATGAAATATGACTAGGTAACTTTCAGCCAATCACCAGAAGATTGCGAGTTCTAGTCCCACCTTATCCATGAAAGTCAGCTGGGTAATTCTGGGCCAATCACCAGGAGACGGTGAATTCTACTTCCACCTTAGAACAAAACCCAACTGGATGACTTTGGGCCAATCACCACTGATTTCTAACAATCTAACAATCACTGATCCTGACTCTCACGCCGCCTCCTCCTCTGATTCGTCTGCTGGAGGAACCGGCTCAAACTAAGGTTTAAGGTTTAAACTAAGAAGAGAAACCCATTTCCGTTACCCGTTCAGCCACGCCCGAGTTGACCGTCTGCCCACGCCGGTCCTCGTTGCCTTTCCCGTGCCACGTGACTTCAGCCGTCTGCTCCCCGTCCTTGCCAAACACGACCCACGCGTGGTCCTCCGACAGCGCCAGGTGCACATCATAGAGCCCCAGGGCCTGGCACGCGCCAACCACCGCAAAGGCCACCCCAGAACTGTCTAACTTGGTACCTGAGCCGGAGACAAATTCAACCAACTTTAGACCGACATGTGAGCCAACCTGTTCTTCAATTTATGCTCTACGGGTAGCTTACAAGGGCCTAAAAATGGCAAAATGTGAAGGATAGGAACACTGATGGGCCTTGATTTACAACGAGCCACTTAGTGACTGTTTGAAGCTAACAAAAACGGTGCAGGAAGTCCTCAACTTTAGTGACCGTTCAATCTCACGACGGCACTGAAAAAGTAGACTTCTGACCCTTTTCTCCGCACTTACAACATCGTCACGACTGAAATTTGGATGCTTGGCAACGGATTCCTATTTCTGATGGTTGCCGTGGATTCATATTATGACGGTTGCAGGGGGTCCCGTGATCAGCTTCTGACAAGCAAAGTCAATGTGGAAGTCAGATTCCATTTCTTGAATTTATAGGCCGCCCAATCCCGGAGGACTCCGGGAAACTTACAGAAATAGGAATATTAAAAAGGATTAAAACAGATAAAACAGATTCACCGAACAACTGTGCTACTTAGTTAACAAATGTCCCGATCCCCTTAACCACTGTGGCCAGAAAGGTCGTAAAATGGAGCGAACCCACTTAACAAGTGTCTCTTTAGCAACGTAAAATTTCAGGCTCCACTGCGGTCGAGCATTACCTACCCACTTGTGTCCAACTCTAGGGGGCGGTGCTGGCCTCCATTTCTTAGTCGAGGGAGCCAGGGTTGACTATACGCCAAGCTGCATGGAATGCTGTTACTTTCCCACCGAAGTGGTACCTATTTATCTACTCGCATGTGCGCTTGTTTTCGAACTGCTAGGTGAAAGGAGCGGGAGCAAGGAACGGGAGCTCACCCCATCGCACGGCACTTGGGGTTCGAACCCTGAAAAGCCAGCTCTCCAGCTGACAAGCTCAGCAGCTTTAACGATGGACCCCCAAATTGAATTTACCGCCCAGATTCAAAGCTCCAAATGCTTCCCCGCTGCAGTCCTGTGATCCATCTCATTTGGGGCATTCCACAACAAGCCCACCTTTCCAATTTTTGCGATGTTCCAGAGTCCCATGACTTCAATTTACAACTTTGTTTTTGTCGGAAATCAGCATTTACCTCCAACTTGTGACAAAAACACCCATTCCGACTTAATGATTCATTTAACAACCGCCGCAAACAAATGTCAAAAAATTGGGACGGTCACGTCTGCTGAACCACCGGCATAATTTATGACCCTAATCCTGGGCTCAATTGCAGTCACACGTCAAGGATGACTATCCGTTGCCCCGAGGCAGCATCTCCTAAGGCCGTGATGGCGAACTATGACATGCGTGCCAGAGGTGGCACACACAGCCTTTCTGTGGGTATATAGGCTGTTGCCAGCTGCTCTTCGGGTTTCCAGCGTACGCACCAGCCAACTGGTATTCACAGGTGCCGAAAAATGGACTGAAAACGGCCCAAAAACAGCCAAAAACCAAGCCGTTTTTGGGCTGTTTTCCAGGACATTTTCAGCCTGTTTTTCAGATTGTTTTCCGACCATTTTTGACCCCAAAAACGGCCTGAAAATTGCCCCAAAATGCCCCCCAAAACAGGCTGTTTGAGGGCAATTTTCAGGCAGTTTTCCAGGCTGTTTTCAGGCCATTTTTGACCCCAAAAACTGCCTGAAAATTGCCCCCAAAACAGGCTGTTTGGGGGCAGTTTTTAGGCCATTTTCCAGGCTGTTTTCATTTTTGACCCAAAAAACTGCCTGAAATTGCCCCCAAAACACCCAAAAAACAGGCTGTTTGGGGCAATTTTTAGGCCGTTTTCCAGGCTGTTTTCAGGCCATTTTTGACCCAAAAAACTGCCTGAAAAATGCCCCCAAAACAGGCTGTTTGGGGGCAGTTTTTAGGCCGTTTTCCAGGCTGTTTTCAGGCCATTTTTGACCCAAAAACTGCCTGACAATTGCCCCCCAAACACCCAAAAAACAGGCTGTTTGGGGGCAATTTTCAGGCTGTTTTCCGGAGCTGTTTTCAGGCCATTTTTACCCAAAAAACTGCCTGAAAAATGCCCCAAAACCGCCCAAAAAGAGTGTTTGGAGGCAATCTTCAGGCCGTTTTCCGGGCTGTTTTCAGGCCATTTTTGACCCAAAAAACTGCCTGAAAATTGCCCCCAAAATGCCCAAAAAACAGGCTGTTTGGGGGCAATTTTCAGGCCGTTTTCCAGGCTGTTTTCAGGCCATTTTGTCCATTTTTGACCCCAAAAACTGTATGAAAATTGCCCAAAAAAATGCCCAAAAGCAGGCTGTTTGGAGGCAATTTTTGTCTATTCTTGGCCCCCAAAATGGCCTGAAAATTGCCCCCAAACACCCAAAAGTAGGCTGTTTGGGGGCAATTTTTAGGCTGTTTTCTGGGCTGTTTTCAGGTCATTTTTGACCCCCAAATTGCCTGAAAACAGCCAAAAACCAGCTATGCGCACTCAGGCCAGCTGGTCTTCAGCTTTCTGGTGCTCCGGTGTGCGCACGTGTGTTCCGGTTTGGGCACTTGGTTCAGAAAAGTTCAGCCATCACTAAGACCTTCGGCCACACCCACAGCCTCACCTGTGATGAAGCTAAACAGTGACTGGATGTGGGCTCGGTCCTTGAAGTAAGAACGGCTCAGGCTGTTCCAGATAACGTCCGAGACTTTCTTGACCAGTTCCCGTGAGGAGTAACCATCTGGCCGGGTAGAGTGAGAGATCTACGGCGCCGCGGATCTGGGCAGTGAAGCGGGCATGCAGGGCGCCCACGATGCTCAAGTCCGCCACGGGGAAGTAGGTCAGGCTTTCGGGACCCTGAGCCGGCTCGAAGCTGATGCCGGGAACGTTGGTGGGGAGGACGCGGTTGACGGCCAGGAAGTGCTCCACGAAGCCCAGCACCAACGAGGAGCACCAGATCCGGCTGCTCCCGTGGAGTTCCAGTTCGAACAGGTGCACCACGTCGGAGACGGAGCGCAAGGGGAACAAAGCCTTCTGGGCGCTTTTTCAGCCCCATGGCCGCCGCAGGGCTGCAAGGCAGAGAAAGGGGGGCTCTGAAGGCCCGGCAACGTTCCATTTTATTCCTATTCCTTATTCTATTCTATATTCTATTCTATTCTGTATTCTATTCTATTATGTATTCTATTCTATTCTTTATTCTATTCCTATTCCATTCTATTCCTATTCCTTATTCTATTCTATTCTTATTCTATATTCTATTATATTCTATATTCTATTCTATATTCTATTCTATTATGTATTCTATTCTATTCTATTCTTTATTCTATTCCTATTCCTTATTCTATTCTATTTATTCTATTCTATCTATTAATTATGTATCTATTCTATATTCTATTATATTATATATTCTATTCTATATTCTATTCTATTATGTATTCTATTCTATTCTTTATTCTATTCCTATTCCATTCTATTCCTATTCCTTTCTATTCTAATTTATTCTATTCTATATTTATTATATTATATATTCTATTCTATAGTCTATTATGTATTCTATTCTATTCCTTAATCTATTCCTAATTCTATTATTTATTCTATTCTATTATGTATTCTATTGTTCCTTATTCTATTCCTACGTACCCTACCCTTACCCTTACTCCTATTCTATTCTATTCATCTAGTCCAGACTAGTTCTAATCCCCTAAAGTAGGATTTTCCAACTTTGCAATTTTAAGAAGGGCGCATTGCAACTGCCAAAATTGCCCAGCAGCATGCATTACAATAAATAGACTTTAATTCCCAGAATTCCCCAGCCAGTATGCTTTGAGATGTGTGGACTTCAATATAGACTAGTCTATACTGAAGCCCACACCTCTTAAAGTTTCCCGTCCAGGGAATTCTGGGAGTCAGAGTCCACCCCTCTAAAAGCAGAAATCTCTAACCTTGGCCACTTTAAGACTCGTGGACTTCAACTCCCAGAATTCCACAGCCACCTTTCCTGAGGTCCACAAGGCTTAAAGTAGCCAAGGTTGGAGACCCCTGCCTTAAAGCATACTGGCTTGGGAATTCTGGGAGCTGAAGTCCTTTATAGTTAATGCATGTTCTCCGGGGAATTCTGGGAATTGCAATCCACCCAATTTCAAATTGCAAAGTTGGAGGGGTGGGGCTTTTATTTAAGGACAAGCCAGCCCAGCTCAACCCCATGCAAAGCCAAATCCCCTCCCCGGGGAAAGGCAGCCCCCCCCACCCCGGGAAGCGGACCCTTCCACGATCGCCACTCCCTTAAGGAGACAAAAGGACCCTTCCCCGTTTTACAAGCGGCTGGAGAGAGGGGGAATTGGAAGGCAGCTCTCCTGGCAGCCCGGCCGGTTGGTGGAGGGGCTTCTCTCCACTCCTTTGATGCAAATGGGGGAAAGGGGCTCCGCGCCCCTTGCAAGGCGCCCCCCACCTCAACCCTCGCGCGCCACTCACCTCCCCTGCTGGACAATTCAAACGCGCGGCTGCAAAGCAATCCCACGCCTGCGCCTGCGCCCCCCGCCCCGCCGCGCGCAAAGGAGCCTGGGGCTGAAGTCCCGCTTTTGCAAGGCACGCCGGGAAAAATTGTTTTGGAAGGTGGTTTTTTTTTGGGGGAGGAGACTCCAAGGGACCTTGGAGGTCATCTAGTCCAACCCCCTGCCCAAGCAGGAGACCCTACATTTGCCTCTACCTAGCATCGAACTCACAATCTCTTTTGCCAGCATTTTGAAGTAAAAGCAAACATTCAAATGGACTTGTTTGAATTCCCAGGGATTTTGTTTTCAAAAATGAGCCCGGAAGTGTTAGAGTTCCAAGCATTAGAGTTCCTCTAAAAATTTTTATCTCTAGGTTCACAGCAGAGACCACAATCAGGAAGTCCCACTGAATCTTGGGTAATATTTTTTTAAAAAGTCGACCCTATGCACTCTGGGACTTGTAGTCTACTGGAATAGAAACATGAACTGGAATTTCCAAAGGCTGGCTGAAGAACTATTTTCTGCATTGTTGCAGAATGCATTATTCTGCATTTTCTGCATTCTGCATTTTCAGTTCTACATTTAGCACCATGCTTTTTCAAATAAATTCATATTTTTTCCCCAGCAGCATACATTTTCCTCTTCTTAATTCTAATCTTAGATTTAATTCAAGTTCTTAAGAAGAGGATGCAACTGAGCTAGGAGAATTCTTCACTTTGACCTCAGGATTTTAAAGTTTTTTTAAAAGATAATTCATATCTCTGATATATGCAGCACCTATGATTATGTCCAGGGGCGTGCTGTGGAATGCAGTGATTTAACAACTGTGATTGGCTTAAAAGCGGTGATACGAAGGTCGTAAAATGGGGCAAAACCTCAGTTTACAACTGTCTTTACCTCGCAGTGAAAATCTGGAGCTGAGTTATGGTTCTCTTTTTCTCTGAATGTTTAGAAGAAAGATTTGAATGTATAAAAGTTGTGTACCGTCATGATTCTAGTTGCAATCATCATCATCTTTTTAATGAACCCATAATTCCTGTCATCGAGGTGGAGTCTGGGCAGAGTGTTTGAATGGCCGGATGCCCTTCTTGTCACAAATGCAATAGCAGTAGACTTAGCAGTAGACTTATATACCGCTTCATAGGGCTTTCAGCCCTCTCTAAGCGGTTTCAGAGAGTCAGCATATTGCCCCCAACAATCCGGGTCCTCATTTTACCCACCTCGGAAGGATGGAAGGCTGATCAACCCTGAGCCGGTGAGATTTGAACCGCTGAACTGCTGATCTAGCAGTAGCCTGCAGTGCTGCATTTTAACCACTGCGCCACCTGGGAGTTTTGTTCAGCAGATACATTCTCATTGTGCCCAGAGAGAGAAATATCTGCCTCTACCTGGGACTGAACTCCCAGCCTCCTGATTGGGAGGCAAGAACACCACCTCTAGGCCACCGCACCACTCACAATTCTAATTGTAGTATTTTGTGCAAATTCATAAAATTGGATGAACAGAGAAAAGCTTGAGGATATATGATAATGATAGGAACCCACAAGCGAAAGCTGTCCAAAAACGACCATTTTAAAATATCAGCATCCCATAGAATCACAGAGGGATGTGGGTGATGGTTAAAAAATAAACATTGGGTAGAGATAAACATGCTTTTTGCCTGAATATGTTAAAACGCCCCATGTCGTCATCAAAACTTTCCTTTATCCCGAAGTTCTGACCGAGGCTTCCCAAGCCTTAAGCAAACTCCTTGTCCAGACAAAAGCTCCTTTTATGAATTGACTGTGAATTCTGCTCCTTCACATCCAGCAAAGTCTTTCCAGGGAGGATTTACAGTCACAGACCTTATCTGGCTTGGAGAGCTGCCAGGCCGATATTTGCAAAACGTGGCCAGGAGTCTTGGAGAGTCACGAGCCAATGAAGCGAACTAATGGTCTCCTGCAAACTCCACTCCCTTTTGCTCCTCTTTTCTTTCCTCTGGGAGGGGCCATTCACGTCCCCTGTGGCCTTCCTCCCAAGTCGAACCCGTTCTTTAGCCGTTCCCTTCGTCTGGCCACTCTGCACATGTGCACACTGGGAACAGGCTCCAGCTGTTCTTCTGCCTCCCTGATATCTGACTCTGAAGGCAGCTGATAACTGTCAGACGGCCCTGGCCCCCTCTCTGCCTCCGACACAGAGCCCTCCTCAGAGCCTTCCCCAGACTCCAGGACTGGCCCATGTTTCTCCCCAACCCTCCTCACTGTCCGAATCTGTTATCACCCCCGAGGGCAAATCAGACATCGTCAATCTGTATGGCCATTTCCTTCTCTTTTTTTTTTAATCAGCAGATTAACTTTTAAGTTTCTGTCTTCTATTTTTTCTTCCACCAATGTCTATTATGTACAAAAGGAATTTATTATTATTATTTCTGAATCCTATAGAAACCAAGTGCAAACTGTTTTTTCTTCTTTTAAAACAAACCCTAAGAATCCAGCGGGTTAAAGACATAGAAACGCAGGAAATAGGTATAAAATTCTCAGCAAAATCAATGCCCCTCATAGTAGCTGGTACAACTCCCCCCCCCACTTTTTTCCCCAAAAAATAATTATAATAAAGTGAGAACTGCCTTGGTGAATTCAGACCCCCGAAAAAAGTCGCTCCCAAGTCAGCATCCAGTTTCTGACGGCGGGCAGCGAGAAGAAGAATCTCGCCACGCCCGTGAGCATTCGTGGATGGCCACGCCCCCCGGTCCTTCCATGCTGTGGTTAGCACGACACGCTATCGTTGAGGGACGCAGATTCCCCGCGGCCAGGACCGCGAGTAGCCGGGCTTGCAAGTACAGAAATAGGAACCGCTGGTGTTGATGCAGCGTTCGGATTTACAAAGCCGCCCTCGTTGGTTTAGCTCCTGGCACTCGTCGATATCTGTAAAGGAAGGAAGACATCACAAAAATGGACAAGAGGACATCTTCCGTTTTTCTGCTTCCCACCTGGTCTTTGGGCTTCCTGCGTATACTATTACAATTATAGTTAATACAAGTGTTTATTATATATAGTTACTGTTATGAGTTCATGTTTATTTACCATGATTTTTTTTTAATTCTGATCTTTGTCTGTGTAACTGACATACCATGTATTCATACACGGTATCAAAAGCGCATATACAGATATAGATTAGATAGATAGATGATAGATGAGAGATGAGAGATAGATAGATAGATAGAGAGGAGAGATAGATGATAGATAGATGATAGATAGATAGATAGATAGATAGATAGATAGATAGATAGATAGATAGATAGATATAGATAGGAGAGAGAGATGAGAGAGAACAGAGAGATAGATGATAGATAGATGATAGATAGATAGATAGAGAATGACATAGTGGAGAGAGAGAGACAGACAATGATAGATAGATAGATAGATAGATAGATAGATAGATAGATAGATAGATAGAGGATAGATAGATAGATAGATAGATAGATAGATAGATAGATAGATAGATAGATAGATAGATAGATAGATAGATAGAGGATAGATAGATAGATAGAGGATAGATAGAGAGATAGATAGATAGATAGATAGATAGATAGATAGATATAGATAGATAGATAGATAGATAGATATAGATAGATATAGAGATAGATAGATAGATAGATAGATAGATAGATAGATAGATAGATAGATAGATAGATAGATAGATAGATAGATGATAGATAGATAGATAGATATAGATGGATAGAGATAGATAGATAGATGATAGATGATAGATAGAGGATAGATAGAGATAGAGGATAGATAGAGATAGAGGAGAGAGATAGATAGATAGATAGATAGATAGATAGATAGATAGATGATAGATAGATAGATAGATAGACAGACAGACAGATGGATAGATAGATAGATAGATAGATAGATAGATGATAGATAGATAGATAGATAGATAGATAGATAGATAGACAGACAGACAGACAGACAGACAGACAGATGGATGGAGAGATAGATGATAGATAGATAGATAGATAGATATAGATAGATAGATAGATAGATAGATAGATAGATAGATAGATAGATAGATAGATAGATGGATGATAGATAGATATATATAGATAGATATGAAAGTTTAATGTTACTCTAAGGCAGTATTTCTCAACCTTGACAATGTTAAGAGGTTCAACTCCCAGAATTCCCCAGGATTTAATAGAAGTGGACTTCAACTTCCTCCCCAGGGGGCTGCGGAATGCCAAGTCCACACATCTTTAAATGCCGGACAGGGAATTCTGGGAGTTGAAGTTTAGGAATCTTAAAACGTTGTGTCCTGGGAAATGTGGGAATCAAAAGTCCACACCTCTTAAAGCATACCGGCTGGGGGAATTCTGGGAAACGTTCATGAAACCCGAAGACCAGCTGGCCGGCAATTCATTTAGTGACTCTTCGATGTTTCAACGGCACTGCAGAAAGTTACTTATGACCAGAGGAGAAATGCTCTGCAGGTGCTGAAGCTGAAGGGAAGTTGGACAGTAAGGGGCGGGGAACCAGCTGTGCTGCATGATTTAATTCCTAGGAAAGCGGGACTTCATGCTTTCTAGCAAATATAAATCGTGGCACATGATCGGCGGAACTTTTTTTTTTAAGTAACTTTAAAAGTTTTTTAAAAGTTCTTGCCGATCAGCTGTGCAGCGCGATCGCCAGCAATATAAATCCCGCGTCACAGCTGATCGTCAGAAACACCGGTTCGCCTGAACCGTAGCATTTCACCTGTTTTAAAACCATTTCTGACCATTGCAGCATTCCCAGGGTCGGCCACTCATACGACGGCTGCAGTGCTGGGAAGTCGTGCGATCCTCCTTTTGGGTCCTTCAGGCAAGCAAAGTCAATGGGGATATCCAGATTCACTTAACAGCCCCGTGACTCACTTAACGGCTGCAGGGATTCCCTTAACAACGGTGGCAAGGAAGGTGGTAAAAATGGAGCGAAATGCACTTAACAACTTGTCTCATTTAGCAACGGCAATTCCGGGCCTCAATTGTGATTGTAAGCCGATGCAAACCCCATGACGAGGCTTGAGTCTGCTTGGGGGCATCCTAAGATAGACTGCGCTGGATCTGGAGGTTCCACCTAATCCTGAGCGCGTGAAATTAAACATTCCCTGCAACAAAGGTTCAATACAGGGCAGTGCAGGAGCAGGAAAGTCCTCTTTACCTAGGCAGCGGTGCGAGTGCTGTCCAGCTGGAAGCCAGTGGGACATTCGCACACAGAGCCCTGCTGGGTGCGGACGCAGCGCCCGTTCAGGCAGCGGCATTCGTCCGAGTCCTCTTCTGAACTGTCGGCCTCTGTAGCCAAAAGAAAACAGATGTGATCAAAATGCCCGAACATCTGGAAAAGGCAGGCAACTTCCTGCTTTGTCTGATCCCAGCATACAGACAGCTGTTTCCTGCACCCAGAGGAGCTGGGCTGCTGTTCAGTTCAGCCAACCAAAAAAGAAAATTAAAAAAGACCAGGAATGTTATTTCATAAAATTTGGCAAACACAGGAAACAGGAACAGGCAGTCCTCGACTTACAACCTCTCGCTTAGTGACTGGTTGGAGTTATGATGGACCGCCGGAAAGCCACTTAGGATTTGGTTCTGGAGTTCGGATGTCAGCACACACAACTGCAACCCCATGCTCACATGGCAGGTGCTTGGCAAATGGCTCACCTTTATGGCCAGTGCGGGTGTTAAGGAGTCATGTCACGTGACCTCGGTTTATGACACTTTTTGCTAGCTTTCAACAAAAGAAGGGACAGGATGGGAGGGAGGGAGGAGAGAGATGGATGGATGGATAAAGGAAGGAGGAAAGGAAGGAAGGAAGGAAGGAAGGAAGGGAAGGAAGGAAGGAAAGAAGGGGAGTTTGAAGGAAAGGGAGGGAGAGGGAGGAAGGATTGAGGGATGGATGGATGGATGGATGGGAAGGAGGGAGGAAGGAAGGAAAGATTAAGAGATCAAAGGAAGGAAGGAAGGAAAAATTAAGAGATCAAAGGAAGAGGAAGGAGGGAGGGAGGTGGAGAAAGGATTGAAGGATGGATGGAAGGGGGAAGGGAAGATGGAAAAGAAGGGAGGGAGAGAAAGGAAGGACAGAAAGATGAATGGATAGATGGAAAGAGGGAGGGAGGGAATGAAGGAGGGAAGAAAGATTAAGAGATCAAAGGATGGAAGGATGGGAGGGAGGTGGGAGAAAGGATGGAAGGATGGATGGAAGGGGGAAGGAAGGATGGAAAAGAAGGGAGGGCGGGAGGGAGGGGAGGAAGAAGGAAGGACTGAAAGATGAATGGATGGATGGAAGGAGGGAGGGAGGGAAGGAAGGGGCATTTGAAGGAAAGAAGGTAGGGAGGGGGAAGAAAGATTGAGAGATGGATGGAAAGAAGGGACAGAGGAACGGAGGAAGGTGGGGAGGATGAGGAAGGAAGGAAGGAAGGATTAAGAGATCAAAGAAGGAAGAGGGGGGTGGGAGAAAGAATAAGGAACGGATGGATGGATGGATAAATGGAAGGAAGGAGTTTGAAGGAAAGAAGGGAGGAAGGATTGAGAGACAGATGGATGGAAAGAAGGACAGAGGGAGGGAGGGAAGGTGGATAGGTTGACAGACAACCTTATGGTGGACTTATCCTACGCAGAATCCCCACTGCTAATAACGGCACATTCCACCTGCCTCTTCCTGCTCTGGAGTCCTTTTGGTCCTTCATCTGCAGCTGGGCAGCTGCCATCCCAGCCCTGGGAGTCCCACCGGGCAGTCCATGGAAAGCCCCCCCCCCCTGCAAATCGGGCCATGTCCACAACATCCCAAGAGACCTTTGCTCAGGCTAAAGGCCCCTGCAGAGCCCTCCTAGAGGGCTCAATCCTCCGTGGAGCCCTGAGTGGTGCCCTTTCCCCAATATCGCCGAGACTGGATGGAAGGGGCAAAGATCCTGGAAGGAAATCCCAGCCAGCACGATTTGCAAGCTGCCCTTCAGAGCTCTTTCCCCAGTCGAGGCTCTTGGGCCTCCTTCCATCTTGTGGCAGGGAGTTCCACAGCCAGTGATATTATCGATGCAGGTCTCTGCTCCCCTTGGGCTCACCTTTATGCACCGCCCCGAACAAGGTGCTGAAGTCCCAGAAGGAATTGCTTTCGCTTGGAGCAGATTGGCAGTTGGACCCTGAGGAGAGAAAAAGACCCAGTCCTCATTGTCCTTCGAGCTGGCACCAAAGCCCAAGAGCCCTTTTTGCGAGAGCGCCCAACATTTTTTTTTATCCCACCTTTATTATTTTTATAAATAGTTCAGGGTTCTGGATATATTTATAATTCCTTCTTTCTCCTATTTCCCTACAACAACCCTGTGAGGTGGGTTGGGTTGAGAACAGGGACTGGCCCAAAGTTACCCAGCTGCCTTTCAGGGATAAGGCGGGACTAGAACTCACCTTCGCTTGGTGATTGGCCCAAAGTCACCCAGCGGCTTTCAGGTATAAGGCGGGGACTAGAACTCGCCTGGTGATTGGCCCAAAGTCACCCCAGCTGGCTTTCAGACATAAGGCGGGACTAGAACTCATATTCGCCTGGTGATTGGCCCAAAGTCACCCAGCTGACTTTCAGGCATAAGGCGGGACTAGAACTCACCTTTGCCTAGTGATTGGCCCAAAGTCACCCAGCTGACTTTCAGACATAAGGCAGGACTAGAACTCACGTTCACCTGGTGATGGCTCAAAGTCACCTAGCCCGCTTTCAGGCATAAGGCAGGAGTAGAACTCACTTCTCCTGGTTTCTAGTCTGATGCCTCTACCACCAACTATTTCTCATGTCTAAGGCAGAACTAGAACTCACTGTCTCCTGGTTTCTAGCCTGGTGCCTTTACCACTAGAGCAAACTGGCTCAACTATTCTCAAACACATAACCTCAGGCGCAAAGATGGATGCTGCAGTTTGAGCTTTCTTGCAAATGCATCTTCCCCGGATCCAGGAGTGTAAGAAAGATAAGGGAATTCTGCACATGCTCTAAGACCCTTCGGCTCCCGAATGTCAGTCCTGATTTTGCAAAGAGAATTTGGCTAGAATTTCACCTTTCCAATCCATCTTTGGAGAATTCCCCACGCCTTCGCAGAAAAGCACAGCTGGTGCCGACAAGAAGGGCGAGATGCCAGTCTTCCCAGAATGCTACGTTACCTGGGCTGCGTGGCGGGCAGGCGTGGCACTGGTTACCCCACCCTTTGCCATGGCGGCAGCAACATTCCTCGTATGTCAACTGTTGGCCACTGAAGGGCGCGAACACATCCCGTCTTCGCCCCGGAGTTGCCAGCAGACGTCCCGCCGATCGGTCACTTGTCTGCGGTGAAAGGGGGGGAGGGGGAAGAAGAGAAGCTAAACGAGGGAGACGGGCTTGGAAATTCAACAGGGTGACAACTGGGCACCTTCTGGGCAAGGAGGTGACTGTGGCTTTGGTTTTGGAGGCAACCCAACGTTTGGAAAAGAGAAAGAAGAGAAAAGGGAGGAGGGAGGGGAGAGGGAAGAGGGAGGGAGGGAAGAAAAGAAGGAAAGGGAAGGAAGGGGGAGGGAAGGAAGGAAGGAAAGAAGGAAAGAGAAGGAAGGAAGGAAAGAGAAGGAGGGAGGAAGATGGAATAGAATAGAATAGAATAGAATATCGGAATTGGAAGGGACCCTATAAGTTATCTAGTACAATCTCCTGCTCAAATAGAAAAGGAAGGAAGGAAGGAAGGAAGGAAGGAGAAGGGGGAGGGAGGGAAGGAAGGAAGGAAGAAAGAAGGAAAGAGAAGGAAGGAAGGAAAGGGAATGAGGGAGGGAGGAAGATGGAATAGAATAGAATAGAATAGAATATCGGAATTGGAAGGGACCCTATAAGTTATCTAGTGCAATCTCCTGCTCAAATAGAAAAGGAAGGAAGGCAGGAAGGAAGGGGAAGGGGGAGGGAGGGAAGGAAGGAATAGCAATAGCAATAGACTTATATACCGCTTCATAGGCCTTTCAGGCCTCTCTAAGCGGTTTACAGAGAGTCAGCATATTGCCCCAACAATCTGGGTCCTCATTTTACCCACCTCGGAAGGATGGAAGGCTGAGTCAACCCTGAGCCGGTGAGATTTGAACCGCTGACCTGCTGATCTAGCAGTAGCCTGCAGTGCTGCATTTAACCACTGCGCCAAGGTGGCGCAGTGGTTAAATGCAAGAAGGAAAGAGAAGGAAGGAAGGGAAGGAGGAAGGAAGGAAGATAAGATGGAATAGAATAGAATAGAATAGAATATCAGAGTTGGAAGGAACCCTATAAGTCATCTAGTCCAATCCCCTGCTCAAACAGAAAAGGAAGGAAGGAAGGAAGGAAGGAAGGAAGGAAGGATAGCTAGGAAGGAAGGGAGAGGGATGGATGGATAGATTGAAGAAAGAAAGGAAAGAAGAAAGAAGAAAGGAAGGGGAAGGGAGATGGATGGATGGATGGATGGATGGAAGGATGGATGGATGGAAGGAAGAAAGGATGGATAGATGGATGGAAGAAAGGAAGGAAAGAAGAAGAAAAAAGGAAGGCGAAGGGGGATGGATTGAAGAAAGGAGGGGAAAAGGAAGGAAGGGAAAGGCGAATGGATGGATGAATGGAAGGATGGATGGAGGGAAGGTGACAGAAAAAAAACAAAGGAAAAAAAATACCGAAATGCTGAATGAGGAATTCTGGGAGTTGAAGTCCACCCATCTTAAAAGTGTCTGAGGTTGAGAAATACTCCCTTAAAAAAAAAACCTTGCAAGGGCTCACCGATTTTGCTGGTGGGGATGCACTTCTTCTGGGCCCCGTCGTAGGTGGTGGAGGCTGGGCAGGCACAGTGGAAACTGCCCCGAGTGTTTTCACAGCGTCCGTTCACACAGTTCGACTCATCCAAGCACTCATCCACATCTAGGGCAGAACAGAGGCAGGGGGAGAGGAAAGACTGGGATCGCGGCTGCTAATCCACAAGGCCTCAAAATTAGAATTACAGTGTCTTTCTCCTTTAGAATTTCAGGCAATCCTCAACTTACAACCATTCATTTAGTGACTGAAAATGTGAATTATAACCAGGGTGTTCTGACCTAGGCTTCCCCAAAAAGCCCGAGGCAGAGTCCTGGTCCCAACAAAACCCCTTTTATTAAACGAATGGGAATTCCTCTCATTCCCATTCAGCCAAGGCCTGGCAAACAGTCTTTCAAAGGCGTATTTATGACCACAGACCTTATCTAGCTTGGAAAGCTGCCATGTCAATATTTCCCAGATGAGGGGCTGTGCAAGGAAAGACTCTGGGCACAGAGTCTCTGAGATTCACGGACAGATCTTCACACTCCTGAAAGGAATCGAACGACCGAACGAACGAATTGTTTCCTGCAAAAGCCCACTCCCCTTTCGCTCCTCTTTTAGTCCTATGGGAGGGGCCATTCACCGTCCACCTGTGACTTTGCTCCCAAGTCTACCCTGATTTCTTAGCTGTTCTCATCTTCTGGCAGCTCTGCACATGCGAACATTGGGAAGAGGCTCCAGCTGTTCCTCTGCCTCATTGCTGCCTAGCTCCGTAGGCACTGTCAGATGGCCTCGCCACCCCACCCATCTCTGCCTCTGACACAGAGCCCTTGTCCGAGCTTACCCCATCCTCTCCAGGACTGACCCATGCTCCTCCCCAACCTCCTCACTGTCCGACTCTGCTGCCAGCTCCGCCAGCCACTGGCAGGCCACAACATAGAGGTGGTATTCACATCTTCCCTACCAGTTCACTAATGTGAGCACGTTTGTGCGCTCACCTCACTCGCACGAGCCCTGTCCATGCATGCGCCCAGCCTTCCGCACATGTGCTTTGGCTTGAAAACGAGCCTAAATGGGAGCTCATAGAGCCGGAGTGGGTGGGCGCGGCCAGCCACGATTTCCACTACCGGTTCGGGCAAATCGGTCCGAACCAGCAGAATACTACCTCTGTTTTCGACCAATTTTCACACTTAACGGCCATTGCAACTTTCTCAGGAAATAGAAGGCTCACAATTTACTAATCCCCCACCCTCCCGGTTCCCGAATGGCAAGTCAGCTCTGACAGCCTGACTCTTCCTCTGTTGCTACTCAAAAGGTCAAAATTACTCCCCGTGCTGGGCTTCCCATTATTACCAACACACTCCAGAAGGTTGGCGTCGTAGTAGAAACCCTGCTTGCAGTAACACTCGTAACCCGGCTGGGTGTTCACGCATTTCCCTTCCTTGCAGATCTCTTCACCAAACAGGGAGCACTCGTCGATGTCTGGAGAGGAGAAGGAACAAGGAAGCGGAAGAGACGGAAGGCAAGAGAAAGAAAGGAGGGAAGAAGAGGTGATGAAGGAGGAGGGGCAGGAAGAGGTGGAGGAGAGGGATCAAGAAATAGGAAGAGATGGAAGGAAGGAAGGAAGGGGAAGTAGAGAAAGAAAAGAACAAAGAAGAGATGATGAAGGAGGAGGAGGAAGAAAGAGAAAGAGACGGAAGGCAGGGGAAGAAGAAAAAGAAAGGAGCGAAGAAGAGGTGGTGATGGAGGAGGAGCACGAAGAGGAGGATAAAGAGGGGGAGGAGGAGGAAAGGATGAAGAGAACAAAGGAGATGAAGGTGGAGGAGAAGAAGAAGATGAAGAGATGGAAAACAAGAAAAGGAAAAGGAAATGAAGAGGTGAAGGAGGGACAAGTAGAGGAGGAAAAAGAGAAGGAGTGGAGAAGGAAAAGGAAGAAAAATATGAAAGTGGAGAAGGAGGAAAAAGAGACAAAGAGGTGAAAAACAAGAAAAGAGAAGAGAAGAAAGATGAGAAAGGCGAAGGAGGAAGGGGAGAGGAGAGGAAAAAGATGGTGGAGAAGGGAGAAGAAGAGAGATGAAGAGATGGGAAACAAGAAAAGAAAGAGGAGGAGAAGGAAGAAGAGAAAGGAGATGGAGGAGAAAAAGAAGCAGGAAAGGAAGATGGAAAAAAAGTGATACCAGAGGCGAAAAGGAAGAATGGAAGGAGAAGGAAGAGGAGTAGAAGGAGAAAGAGAAGGTCATTAAACAAAACTTCACATCACCAATATGGCACAGGGGTCTCACGGCCATCCCGATATGTAACCCTCTCCTCATCCTGCTTTGAGGTCCACGCCGAGACAACCGGAAGCACCTCAAGACCCTCAACTGCCCCCAGGGATGGGATTCAGCAGTTTGGATCAGTTCAGGTGAACAGGTTGCTATTTTTACATTTGGTTTCACTGAACGGGTACTTGCAAGAACTGGCTGGCCACACCCATCCACCCTGCCTCCCTCCTCCCAGGAAACTCCACACAGCCCATTTGGGATGCTAGGTAAGTGTAGGGCCCGGAAATTCTGGAAGGGCGAAAAACGGGCCTCCTGGAAGTTCCAGAAATGGGCCCGTGAAAACTCCCCCCCCGCGGCATGGTGCGGGAGGCTGAGTAGGCCACGTCCACCGAGTAATCGAGCAGAGAACCGGTTGTTAAATTTTTTCAATCCCCGCTCCAGCCGCCCCCACCCCTTTTATCCAGCTTTACAGAAGTGGGGGGAGATGGGTCAAGAGGACAATTTGCCCACCCAGGCTCCGCCTCGCTGTGACACCCTCTGCTCCCACCCAAGCCAACTCCAAAGGCCTCCATCCTCCGAATTTCAGGGCCGAGCACCCCAAAACTCACCTCGATGCGTTGGAATGCCGTAGTTCAGGATGGTCTCATCCAGGATGAACCCTTTGCCGTCTGGGCACAGAGTGTGGAACTCAACTGGTGGAAGAAGAGACGGGTGAAACTCAACTCATGATTCTGCCAACCGTGTAGGAACTCCTGCTTGAGCAGGGGTTGGACTAGAAGACCTCCAGAGTCCCCTCCAGCTCTATTCTGATTGATAATCACTGTGCCACCATAGCTCTTCAGACATTATGGATGCCCCAACACGGGAGGTTTTTAAGAACAGCCGTGGTGGGTGGTGCAGTGGTTAAGAGTGCAGTACTACAAGCTACTTCTGCTGCCTGCCGGCTGCCTGCAATTTGGCAGTTCGAATCTCACCAGGCTCAACGTTGACACAGCCTTCCGTCCTTCCAAGGTGGGTAAAATGTGGACCCAGATTATCGGGCGCAAGAGGCTGACTCTGTAAACAGCTTAGAGAGAACTATGAAGCACCGTGAAGTCTAACGGCCATTGCTATTTTCCTTCTTTCCTTCCCAGTGGTTAGAATGCAGGATTGTAGGCTAACTCTGCCCATTGCCAGCAGTTCAATCCTGACCAGCTCAAGGTCAATTTCCGTCCTTCCGAGGTGGGTCAAATGAGGAGCCAGATTGTTGGGGGCAAGAGGCTGACTCTGTAACCGCTTAGAGAGGGCTGTGAAGCACCGTGAAGCGGTATATAAGTCTAAAGGCTGCTATTATTTGTCTGAAATCTTATCGGGCTTCCTGCCTGATCAGAGGGTTGGACTAGAAGGCCTCCCAAGGTACCTTCCAACTGTTATCTCCCTATTCTGTCTCAAGCTGAGTTTGGGACAAGGCTCATTTTCAAATTGAACGAGAACGGGACACAGGAGGTTTCCAACTTACTCGAGTTGAGAACGGGCACGGATAGATCTCGCAGTGATCCCCCCAGCCGGCCCCGAGCGAGCAGCAGCATTCCTGGCGAGAGACGTTGGTGGCCAGCACACTATCGCAAAACACGCTGTCATCGAAGTTCAGGTAACACTCCTTTTTATGGTGGGGGAGCTCTGTGGAGAAACGTCGCCGCCGTTGTCGGGAATTCCTCCCACCTCAAGGTGCGTTTCCCCCCCCCCGCTTCCTTCGCGCACTCCGTTTACCTTCGCAACTCTGCTGGTCTTTGGCGAGTGTGAATCCCTCGTCGCACACACACACGAAGGAGCCCTCGGTGTTCTCGCACACCCCGTGCGGCTGGCAGAGGTCAAGGTCTCGCGCGCACTCGTCGATGTCTGCGGAGGCATCGTGGGTGTTGGTGCCAGGGAGGAAGGCATCCTCGCACCTCGGATTTCCCCACGACTTTACGGAAAGATTTGCACCAACTGATCCTGAATGGATCAGCCACGGGGAACAGGGGATGTCATGGGCCCATCAGGGCCCGATTCAGAGGAGGAAGGGGAGGAGTTTGAACCTGGGCTGTCCAGCAGGGATGTACGTCTCCCTTAACAATGTTTTGGGGAGGCCAGGGGTTGAGAAGTGTCTGTCCTCCGTTGAGTCTTAGTAGACAACTAAGTAAATACAAGCTAACCGTGTGCGGCAACAATCAAAAAGCCAATGCAATCCTAAGCTGCATTTACAGAGGGATACAATCAAGATCAAGTGAGATACTAATACCACTCTATAAACCCTTAGTAAGACCACACCTAGAGTACTGCATCCAGTTTTGGTCACCACGCTATAAAAAAGAGGTTGAGACTCTAGAAGAGGGCAGAGAAGAGCAACCAGGATTATTTTAGGGGACTGGAGGTTAAAACATACAATGACCGGTTGCAGGAACTGGGCCTGGCTAGTCTAGGGAAGGGAAGGACCAGGGGAGACAGGAGAGCATCTTCCAATATTTGAGGGGCTGCCCCAGAGAGGAGGAGGGGGAGAAGCTATTTTCCAAAGCAATGTCATCAAAACTTTCCTTTATCCCGCTCTTCTGACCAAAGCTTCTGAAGAGCAGGAAACAAACTCCTTGTTGTCCCAACAAAAAAGCCCATTTATTAATTGACTGTGAATTCTGCTCCTTCATCTCCAGCAAAGTCTTTCAAGGGAGGATTTACAGTCACAGACCTTATCTGGCTTGGAGAGCTGCCAGGCTGATATTTGCAAAACATGGCAAGGAGCCTCGGAGGGTCACAAACCAATGAAGTGAATTAATAGTCTCCTGCAAAACTCCACTCCCTGTTGCTCCTCTTTTAATTCCCCTGGGAGGGACCATTCATCGTCCGCTGTGGCCTTCCTCCCAAGTTGACCCTTGTTCTTTAGCTGTTCCCTTTGTCTGGGCACTGCGCATGCGCACACTGGGAACAGGCTCCAGCTGTTCTTCTGCCTCTCTGATGTCTGACTCCGAAGGTAGCTGATAACTGTCAGACGGCCCTGGCCCCCTCTCTGCCTCCGACACAGAGCCCTCCTCAGAGCCTTCCCAGACTCCAGGACTGGCCCAGGTTTCCTCCCCAACCCTCCTCACTGTCCGAATCTGCCATCAGCTCCACTGGCCATTGGTGGGCCACAACAGGGGCTGTGGTTTGAATGTTCCTGCCTTCAGAGTCGCGAATAATGGGGAATAATCTTGAGAGCAATAAAGGACTCTCTAAATGCCAAACTTGCCTTGACCACCTGGGTCATAACAGGTGAGCTTGGCCCGCCACGAGTCACGGGTCAGATGCCCCTTCTGGAAACACGGGGGTCCCTTGTGAGCCCCAACTTGCTGGCGAGGGAGCCGGGAAGGGAGCTCGCTCACACAGACACACAAACCTTGGCACATTCGATTACTCTCCAGTGGTATCCCGTCCGGCACAAGACACTGGTAGGAGCCCACCGTGTTTATACATTCGCCCCAACGCAGGCGGCACGGAACTCACATTCGTTTACATCTGGAAGGGCAGAAAGGATCAAGTAGAATAAATAAAATAAAAACAATGCCTTCGATTTTTTATCGGCAAAAAGGGCAGAGTTTACGATTGGCTCAGGAATTGTGTTTTCCAGCCTGGAGGGTGGGTGGGGAGGAGGGGAGAAAGAATCTCAAATGGACAGCTGCAGTTATAAAGCTGGTCAGGATTTATCTGCAGAAATGGCAGAGAACTCTGCACATGGTAATTGGCGTTGTATCTCTCATGCCACCTGCCAGAATGGTCAATCACATCCAACATCTTGGTTCCCAAATCTATCTAATCTATCCATTATCTCCTCTGTCTCTCTCTCCTCTATATCTATCATCTGTCTCTGTCTCTCCATCTGTCTGTTTACCGATCATCTATCTATCATCCTAATAAATTTATATGCTGCCCAGAGTCGCTGGGCGGTGAGATGGGTGGCTTATAAAAAAATTAATCGAATGGAACGGAATGGAATGGAACAGAATAGAGAGTAAAATATGGAATAGGAATAGGAGGACAGAAGAGAAGGGAAGGGGAGAAGAGAAGAGAAGAGAAAGGAAGGAGGGGAGGGGAGAAGAGAAAGGAAGGAGAGAAGGGGAGAAGAGAAAGGAAGGAAGAAGGAGGGAAAGGGAAGGGGAGAGGAAGAAAGGAAGAAGGGAAGGGGAAGAAGAGATGAAAAGAAGGGAAGGGGAGAAGAGAAGAGAAAGGAAGGAAGAAGGGAAGGGGAGAAGACCGAGAAGAGAAAGGAAGGAAGAAGGAGGGGAAAGGGAAGGGGAGAGAGGAGAAGGAAAGAAGGGAAGGGGAGAAGAGATGAAAAGAAGGAAGGGGAGAAGAGAAGAGAAAAGGAAGGACAGAAGGGATGGGGAGAAGACAAGAGAAGAGAAAGGAAGGAAGAAGGAGGAAAGGGAAGGGGAGAGGAGAAAGGAAGAAGGGAAGGGAAATGAGCAGAAGGGAAGGGGAGAAGAGAGGAAAGGAAAGAAGAAGGGAAGGGGAGAAGACGAGAAGAGAAAGGAAGGAAGAAGGAGGAAAGGGAAGGGGAGAAGAGAAAGGAAGGAGGGAGGGGAGGAGAAGACAAGAGAAGAGAAAGGAAGGAAGGGGGAAAGGGAAGGAGAAAAGAGAAAGGAAGGAGGGGAGGGGAGAAGAGAAGGAAGGAGGGAAGGGGAGAAGCGAGGGAAGGAGGGAAGGGGAGAAAGAAAGGAAGGAAGGAAAGAAGAGAAAGGAAGGAGGGTGAGGAGGGAAGGGGAGAAGAGAAGAGAACTAATTAACCAGATTTGGGAGCTCAAGTGAGGCTGGGACCTGAACATTTTAATCCTTGGAGCCTTTGGTGCAGTCTGAGCTTGGTGATTCGTTTGCAGTCGTTTTCTTACCCTATTCGGTAATGCCATCAGTGTCAGGGAGTGTGAGATTTGCTGCCCATTGCTAAACTTGAGAAACGCTGACTTTACCTCGTGAACAAAATCTGGCATTCTATTTATTTTTTTTCAAGCAAAAATGCTGGCCCAAATTTTAAACACATCCCCGGTGGCTTCCGAGGCACAGAAACACAGGCAGACAGCCTTCTCCGCATGCTCAACAGTTCTCTTTCCCCGTCACGAAGAAAAAACTCCCGGGAGTTCATGCGTTTCCCTCTCTCACCCTTGCAGCGTGGCCCGTCCTTCACGGCCTGGAAACCGCCGGACACTGGCACTTGAAGGACCCCAGCGTGTTTACGCAAACCCCCGTGGGTGCACAAAGAACCGTTCTGGCACTCGTGACATCTGCAGGAAGAGGAGAAGAATCAGATTGTCATGCCTCCCCGTCGGAGTCTGGCATAAGAGCTGACAGTGAGAGGGCAGGCTCCGTTGGCCTTGGAGGAAACTGGAAAAGGGCAGAGTCAGACCGGACAAGGCTGTTCGGAATTCGTCAGGCCTGCCAGCAGGGAGAAGAAACAGAGCTCAGATGAGGAGCAAGAACCACCCGCTCCTGATCCAAGAGTTAGGAGAGTGCAGAGAAGGCGTGATCAGTGCAGACTGAACAGGCATTCTGCACTAATTATCTGACTCTTTTGCTCCCTGTATTTTGCCAAATACATTTGGGATTTCTTGCCATGCAGCCTTTGCTGCAGACAGCACCGGGCTGGACAAATTTCAGCAGAGGCTGTGTGAGAGTTGTGTTGTGTGTTTGTTCTCACTCTGCTCTGGGACTTGCTTGCCAGAAAACTTGGAAGCGTTTGTGTAGGTTTGAAAGCAATAAAAGGGCCCCGTTTGAACTGATGGAGTGGAGTTTTCTGCATAGGGAGCAGAATTTACCGACGCAGCTGCGGAAATCAGCGGCAGGCACAAAGCCGTCCCCGCAGGAACAGCGGAAGGAGCCAGCCATGTTCTCACACCAGCCATGCTTGCAGGAAACATCCTCGGCGCACTCATCCACATCTGGGGAGGGGGGGGGGGAGAAGAACAGGACAATGAGCTCTTTCGATGCTAGGACCTGTCAGTGTATAAGAAATTATGAGCTGAAATAGCCATAGCAACCAGTCAGCCAATGGGACTGTTTTGGTGACATAAAAAAACAGGATCTGTAGTGCCTGGGCTTGTCCTAGCTTAAGTGTTCTATATATAAGAGATGGTTTGTCCTTGCAAAATAGCTTCTGTGATTCTGGGTTCTGGTTGTTCTGATTCTGGCTTCTGCTTCTTGTCCTTGTCCTTGCTACCACATTGCAACAGCTGAATGGGTATTGTATACCTGCATCATGTTTTATATTATTGTATACAAAGAAGGTTTCTTCTATAAATGAATCCTGCAGAATTATTTACTTGTGTGCTGGTTGGATTGCTGCAAACTCTAACACAGTGTTTCTCAACCTTGGCGACTTTAAGTCCTGTGGACTTCAACTCCCAGAATTCCCCAGCCAGCATAGCATAGCTGGCTGGGGGATTCTGGGAGTTGAAGTCCATAGGACTTAAAGTCACCAAGGTTGAGAAACCCTGCTCTAACAGGGCCCTATAGAGTCGTATGACTGCAAGGGACCTCGGAGGCCTTCCCCAACCACCACGGAATCCAAACCTTTTTTTTCATCATGAGGACTAGAAACTCTTTTTTTAAAAAAAAAAACAACGACAATAAGTCTTGCAATATATTTCACTCGTGAGGGGTTACACTCTTTTAAAATCAACCATAAAGTCTAATGGTATTTTTTTTAAGTCATGAGGACTAGACTCTTTTTAAAAACAACCCTAAAGTCTGACAGCTGAAGAAGCTTCTTGGATGAGAAGCGAAATGTCTTCGAAGGAAAAAACAAGAAAGTCCAGTTCCCTTTTGGGAAAAAAAACACCCACCTTTGGGGCATAAAGGCTGAAAATGTTCTTTAGTCATGAGGACTAGATTCTTTTTAAAAGTTCAAAAGTTCTGACAGCTGGCCCCTCCCCTCTGTGGTCACATGACTGGCCCTCATTGATAGCCATTTACAGCCTCTTGTAGTGATGAGACCACAATTTATCACGATTTTCCCCCCCCCCAAAAAACAACATTTGCTTCCCGTCTTCGGCAAAAATGCCCCCTAGCAAACAGTAGGTTTGTTTAACGACCGCTGTAAAAAAGAACAACAATGAAAAAGGCCATATAATTGGGCCCGTCACATGATGACTCACTTTTCAACGGTCATGACATGAATGCAGTGGGCAGGCTCCGTTACAGTTGTAAGTCGAGGATCTATATCTCTTTGGGGCAGGGGGTTGGACTAGAAGACCTCCAAGGTCCCTTCCAACTCTGTTATTCTATTCTAAAAACAATCAGTGTCTGGCGTTTTTAAGCATGAGGACTAGATGCTTAACTCTTTTTAAAGCAACCATCAATCTGATAACTTTTCTCATTATGAGGACTAGACACGTAACTCTTTTAAAAACAGCAACAACAACCATAACCATCAATTCTGAAGCTCTTGCTAAAGCTGAGAAGCGGTTGCAGTATGTCTACCATAACATATGCCATTTTGGGCCCGGAAGCCTGGCTGGCATGGGATACATTTATAACTGCCAGGTTTATTTTCACATCTCCCATCAGGGCAAGTTCCAGGATCAAGGCATTCATCAACATCTGAGAGACAAAACAATTGAAACAAAGGAGAAGTGGCGGTCCTTAGGGCTCTCTGAGCTTGGTGGGTTTCTTGCAGACATTTCATGACCCAACTAGGGAACGTCATCAGGGCTAGAAGGGAAGAGAAGGAGGAGGAGGAGGAGGAGGAGGAGAAGGAGAAGGAGGAGGAGGAGGAGGAGAAGAGGGAGGAGGAGGATGAGAAGGAGAGGGAGGAGGAGGATGAGAAGGAGAAGGAGGAGAAGGAGAAGAGGGAGGAGGACGAGAAGGAGGAGAAGAGGGAGGAGGAATGTGGGGTCCTTAGTGCTCTCTGAGCTTGGTGGGTTTCTTGCAGATATTTCATGACCCAACTAGGGAACATCATCCTTGAAGGAGGAGGAGAAGGAGGAGGAGGAGGAGGAGGAGGAGGAGGAGGAGGAGGAGGAGGAGGAGGAGGAGCGGAGGAGGAGGAGGAGGAGGAAGAAGAAGAAGAAGAAGAAGAAGAAGAAGAAGAAGAAGAAGGAAGAGGAAGAAGGAAGAAGGAAGAAGAAGAAGAAGAAAAAAATGGGGGTCCTTGGTGCTCTCTGAACATCATCAGAGCTGGAATGGAGTGGGGTTTGAGGAGGAGGAGGAGGAGGAGGAGGAGGAGGAGGAGATGATGATCTGTGGTATCCTTCAGGCTTTCTGAGCTTGGTGGTTTTCTTGCAGACATTTCATGACCCAACTAGGGAACATCATCAGAGTTATAATGGAGAGGAGTTTGCAGAAGGGAGGAGGAGGAGGAGGAGGAGGAGGAGAAGAAGAAGAAGGAGAAGAAGAAGAAGGAGAAGGAGAGGGAGAGGGAGAAGGAGAAGGAGAAGGAGAAGGAGAAGGAGAAGGAGAAGGAGAAGGAGGAGAAGGAGGAGAAGGAGAAGGAGAAGGAGAAGGAGAAGAAGAAGAATGTGGTGTCCTTTGTGCTCTCTGAGCTTGGTGGTTTTTCTTGCCGACATTTCATGACCCAACTAGGGAACATCATCAGAGTTATAATGGAGAGGAGTTTGCAGAAGGGAGGAGGAGGAGGAGGAGGAGGAGAAGGAGAAGAAGGAGAAGAAGGAGAAGGAGAAGGAGAAGGAGAAGGAGAAGGAGAAGAAGAAGAATGTGGTGTCCTTTGTGCTCTCTGAGCTTGGTGGTTTTCTTGCCGACATTTCATGACCCAACTAGGGAACATCATCAGAGTTATAATGGAGGGGAGTTTGCAGAAGGGAGGAGGAGGACAACGGACTGCTGTGGTGTCCTTGCTCCTCTCTGAGCTTCATTATCTTCCTTGCAGATGTTTCATATCAAACTAGGTAACCGCATCAGTGCATTGACACTGACCAGTGCATCACTATAGCAACACTGATGATGTTACCTACTTTGGTAGTGAAATGTCTGCCAGAAAACCATCAACCACAGGAAGCGCAGGAAGGACCCCACCCACTGGGCATTCCCCAACCTGGCTCCCCACTCCATACCCTCACACAGCGGCTGCCGGGAGGCTTCAGCCGATATCCGGCATGGCATTCACATTTGTAGTGTCTGGGAAATTGATACAGGAACCGCCGTCTCCACAGATGTTGGGCCGGGCGCATTCATCGATATCTAATGGGAGAAGAGGCATAAGAGGGCATAAGAGGGAACAAAGCATCTCCCCCCTGACTACATAACAGAATCGTTCTAAATTGGATCTCTCTTTGGTTAATTTCCATCCATTGCTTCTTTGCCCTGCCTTCTGGTGCATTGGAGAATAAGTTGACCCTCCCTTCTTCTTTGTAGCAGCCCCCTAAATATTGGAAGACTGCAATCATGTCACCACAACCTTTCTCTTTCTTAGGCCAAACACACCTAGTTCCATCCAGCCAGCATCCATCTTCATTCATCCTCCCATACATCCATCCCTCCATCCATCCTTCCTTCCATCCATCCTTCCTCCTTCCATCCATCCATCCTCCGATACATCCTTCCTTCCTTCCATCCATCCATCCTCTCATCCATCCATCCATCTTTCCATCCATCCATCCATCCATCTCTCCTCCCCTCCATCCATCCATCCATCCATCATTCCATCCTTCCTTCCATTCATCCATCCATCATTCCTTCCATCCATCCTTCCTTCCTTCCATCCATTCATCCATCCATCCTCCCATCAATCCTCCCATCAATCCATCCTCCTCCCATCCATCCTTCCACCCATCTATCTAACCTTCCACATCCATCTATCCTTCCATCTATCCATCCATTCATCATCCATCCTTCCATCCATCCTTCCATCCATCCATCCTTTCATCCATCCATCCATCCATCCTTCCATCTATTCATCCATCCATCCATCCATCCATCATTCCATCCATCCTTCCATCCATCCTTTCATCCATCCATCCTTCCATCCATCCATCCAACCTTCCATCCATCCATCCATCCAACCTTACACACACACACACACACACACACACACACACCACTCCCTCCAATCTTGGAAGTGTTACATGCGCAGGATCTGAGCCCCTTCTGCACTTTCAGCTGGTAGCCTCGGTTGCAGTGGCAATTGTACGACCCACCAGTGTTCATGCAACACGCCTTTCCCGTGGCCGCACAAGCTCCAGTTCACACTCATTTACATCTGGGGAGTAGAGGGAAGGAACGGGAATCCGAGAGTTATTTTTCCTTTTTCTATAGAATAGAATAGAATAGAATAGAATAGAATAGAATAGAAATATTGAACAGAATAGAAAATAGAACGAACAGAACAAGAATAGAATAGAATTAATAGGAATGGGAATAGAATAGAATTAATAGGACTTGACTAGAATAGAATAGACTAAATAGGAATGAGAATAGAATAGAATAGAGGAGAATGGAATGGAATGGAATGGAATAGAGGAGAGACGATAGAGGAGAGGAGAATAGAATAGAATAGATGAGATGAGATGAGAGAATAGAACAGAGGAGAATAGAATAGAATGGAATTGGATTGGAATGAATAGAATTCTTTATTGGCCAAGTGTGATTGGACACACAAGGGATTTGTCTTTGGTGCACATAAGCGCTCAGTGCAATAAGGAGAATAAAATACATTCATCAAGAGTAAAAAGATACAACACTTAGTGATAGTCAGGTTCAAATTGTACTAGGAGACCAATAAAAATAATATAATTGAAAAGTTACAAGCAACATGGTACAGTCCTAAGTGGGAAAGAGGAAGATACTAGGACAAGAGAGAAGAATAATAGTACTACAGTCTTGGTAAATTATTGACAGTGTTGTGGGATTATTTGTTAGCAGAGTGAATGGCATTGGGGAAAAACGTCCTGTGTCTAGTTGTTCTGGTGTGCAGGTGCCTATAGCGCCGTTTTGAGGGTCGGAGTTGAAACAATTTATGTCAGGCTGCGAGGGGTCTCGTCGATATTTTTCCCAGCCCTCTTTTTGACTCCTGCAGTGTGCAGGATGGAAGGCAGGTTGGTAGCCATGTTTTTTTCAATGGAAGGCAGGTTGGTAGCCATGTTTTTTTTCTGCTGTTCTGATTCTCCTCTGAAGTCTCCGTCTGTCTTGTTGGGTTGCAGAGCCAAACCAGACAGTGATGGAGGTGCAGATGACAGACTCCATCCTTCCTCTGTAGAACTGAATCAGCAGCACCTCCCCCTACAGGAGATCCTATTCCAGGGGGTTGGACTAGATGACCTCCAAGCTCCCTTCCAGCCCTCTTCTGATTGAGCTCAAACGTTGAAGGAAGCGGCCCTCTTACCTACACAATACCTGTGCTGAGGGTTCCACCGATAACCCTGGTAACACTGGCAGGTGAATCCGGATCGGGTCGGGCTACACTCCCCGTGGCTGCAAATGTTGCGCTTCCATTTGCAGATGTCCACCTCTGCATGGGGGAAGAGAGAGAAGGCAGGGAAAAACCGTCGGAAAAGAGCCACCTCGTTCCATCAATTGCTTTCTTATTTCATTTATGCTGTTTCTTTAGTATAATTGATGGGAGGGGGGACATAGAAGGAGTGAGATTGTGGAATGTATTGCTTTTCATTCTTTACTAGAAGCCAAGGTCATCCTTTTGTCTCCGCACCTGACCGGAAAGCAGCTGGGTGTGGATGCCAGCGTGGAAGAAGACGATTGGACCATGTGCTGGATTGTGGGTGTGGGGACAAGATCATGAACTTTTAACTGGGTGGTATTCTGATGTCATTTCCAGTAAGGGATTAACACAGATGTGCTAAGATGTCTGCTTTCTTAAATTGGAACCCTTAAGGATAGTTTTGCCTTGGACTCTGATTTAATTCTACATGATATGGACGCTGACAGTAAATTATACATTTTTATACATTTATAATTATACTTTTTGTTCTACGTTTTTTTAAAGGAGAAGAATACGTGCTAAAATTAAATATGCATATAGAAAAAGAATTATAAATACCATCAACATACAATGGAGCTTGCTCAGAAGCTGAAACTACACCAAGTAAAGGATGAGGAAGCGTGTGAAGTAGAGGAGACGAGGAAGAGAAGAAAAGAGGGATAGGAGAGAGAAGGGGGGACGAGGAGGAGCGAAAGGAGGAGTGGAAAGGGGAGAGAGGAGAAGGAGGGAGGAAGGGGAAGGTAGAGAATGGGAAAGGACGACAGAGGGACGGAAGGAGGTAGGGAGGGGGAGGAGAGAGGGAGAAGAAGGGATGGATAAGGTCCAAATACGGTGTATGGAGCGCAGAAGAGCCAATAATTGTTTGGGGAATTGAATTGATTGTAAACACTTAGTAATACACTATGATGTTGGCTATGTAATAGTATACATGTGATTTATGTTATGAAAGGAAAAAAAATTAAAAAGTTTATTAAAAACCACAGCGTGTGGGCTCCCTAGCCTAGCCAGTGGGGGCTGGCAGCGGTTTCGGACGGTGAGGAGGGTTGGGGAGGAACCTGGGCCAGTCCTAGAGTCTGAGGGAAGGCTCTGAGGAGGGCTCTGTGTCGGAGGCAGAGAGGGGGCCAGGGCCATCCTGCCAGTTATTGGCTGCCTTCGGAGTCGGACATCAGTGAGGCAGAAGAAACAGCTGGAGCCTGTTCCCAGTGTGCGCATGCGCAGAGTTGCCAGACAAAGGGAAAGAGCTTAAAGACACGGGCGGTCGACTCCGGAATAAAACCCCAATTTTCGTGGAACGATGAATTGGCCCCTCCATGAGAAATAAAAGAGGAGCGAAGCGGGAGTGGAGTTTGCAGGAGACCAATGTAGTTTGCTTAATTGGTTTTCGTTGACTCTCAGAGTGTTTTGCAGGAGATCGGCCTGGCAGCTCTCCAAGCCAGATAAGGTCTGTGACCATAAATCCTCCCTTGAAAGCTTTGCTGGATGTGAAGGAAGCAGGCAGAATTCACCGTCAATTAATAAAGGGGGGTTCCTGAAATTTACCAAATGGAAAAATGTTGAGAAATGGCGGTCCTGGTTCTATCTCAGAGGAAGAAGAGAAGAAACGGAGGGGGGAGTGCCTCTAAAGAAGATTCATTTAAACGCCAGACAGAGTTAGGTAAGAGAAATGAAACCTCCACCCCTGAGAATTAAAGTCAATTTGAAAAATTTTACAAGCCCGGACAACACTATTATTTCATCACCGACATTCAGAGCCAAAAGGTGCGAAGATATCTTTGTTTGGACTTGCTTATAAAAACATTTGGTAAATTTATCCAACGCGTGGCAATTGGTTTGAGAAGATTTTGCTATTGGAGAGACACAGGCTGACAGATGGAAAACGCAATTTAAAATTAGCTAAATCTGATTACATTAATTTGTAATAGATATAGCTGAATAATGACTGATATGGATAGTAATGTATATAATTTGGAACTGGCTGATAGATTGAAGAATACAACTGAAAACTAGCTAACCTAATTGCTCTTTTTTGTAACAGATAGTTGAATAATAATTGATATGATAGTAATGTATATGTGGAGTTGATATGATAAATAACAATTGGATATGAGAAAACATTTTTAGATTATACATAAAGAGTATTAACTACAATAATTATCACTATTAAAAAACTAAATAAAATCCATACAATCAAATGTTAATCAATACTGGGAAATCGTTATGATATATGATATAATACATATTATGGATGTTCAGCTAAAATAGGACATGCGGATTCTGATGATAATAGAGGATTTTTTACAAATAAGTAAATGAAATGTCAGCATGGTGTTATGGATTAATTCTTGGCATAGCTACGGATGAAGGATGTTAAAAACCACTAGGTAATTAAAACTGGAGGTATAATGATGTTGATATGGTAAATATTCGAGTTAAGATATTTGAATTAATATGAGTAATGGAAGAGAAGCACCAAAGCATGTTGTAAAACGTGATATCTTCTTTTTTTTTTATAATAGATACCTGTGTTTTGTTTTTGTTTTCCTGCCCTTGTCCCTTGTCGTTTTTGTCCTTTTTTTGTCTTTTTTTTTTATTTTTTGTTTTTTTTATTTTATTTTTATTTTTTTGCCCTTTCTTTTTGATTTTTTCTTTTCCCACCGGTTTGGGGCAGGTATTGTTCAAGCATTATTACTTTTATTAATATCTTTAAATAATAATTACAGTTAAATGAAATGGATATATACTAATGCTTGAGTTCATATGAGTCATGTTGGTTGACTGTGGAGGAGATGTACCAAAATTATCTGTAATTGATTGCCCATTTCCTACAGATGTAAAGAAAGATGCTGTACCTGTTTTAAATTAAAATTAAAAACATTTATTAAAAAAAAATAAACAAAAATAAAAGGGGTTTTGTCGGGACCAGGAATTGCTTCAGGCTAGCCCCACAAGTCTCCAACAACAACAAATCTACAGACAGATCATTCTCAACTCGTTTAACAACCGTTGCATGTATGATGGGGGCTGAAAAAAAGTGACTTACAACCCGTCCTCGTACTTCAACATCGCTGGAGCTCCTCCCCCACATGATCAACATTGTACGTCCATGTCCATTAAGTGAGTAATTTGCTCAGGAGTTTTGCCCCATTAGTTAAGCGAATCCTGCATTCCTAAATTAGTCATGCGTCATTAAGTGAATCTGGCTTCCCCATTGACTTGCTTGTCAAAGGTCGCCAAAAGGGGATGCACGGACCCGGGACACCGCCACTGTCAATAAATGTGAGTCAGGTGTCAATCATCCCAATGGAAATCACACGGCCGTGTGGGGGACGCTGCAATGGTCGTAAGTGTGAACCACGGTCATAAGTCGGCTTCTTTTTTTTTTCAGTGCCGTTTTAACTTCGAAGTCACTAAATGATGTGATTGTAAGGATTTTTTTAAAAAAATATCTTTTCTGAAAAAGAGGACGGGGGGAGGAAGGTGATGTGGGCTGATGGGGCTCACCGGTTTCTTGAGTTGGGGGCATGTAAAATTCATCCATTCGCTCCTCTTCGGGGTACTGACCACAACGGCGACGGTGGGCTTTGTGATCACCACTGCAAAGAGATTAAGCGATTTTAGCAGAGTCGGAAGGGACCTTGGAGGTCATCTAGTCCAACCCCCCACCCAAGCAGGAGACCCTTACACCATTTCTGACAGAGGGCACGCCCAGTCTCTTCTTGAAAGCCTCCAGGGATGAAACTCCCACAACTTCCCAATTCGTTCCATGGGTGGATTGTTCTCACCCTGTCAGGAAATTCCCTCCTTATTTCTAGGATGAATCTCTCCCTGGCAGTTTTCCATCCATTCTTCCTTCTCTGGCCTTCGGGTGCTTTTGGAACATAGCTTGACCCCTTCCTCCTTTCTGTGGCAGCCCTCAACTATTGGAAGATGCTCCTCCTGTCTCCCCTGGTCCTTCTCTTCCCTAGACTAGCCAAGGCCCAGTTCCTGCAACTGTTCATCGTAGGTTTAGCCTCCCGTCTCCTAATCATCTGGTTGCTCTTTTTGTAGTCTCAATATCCTTTACAGATTAACAGAGTTGGACGGGGACCTTGTAGGCCATCTAGTCCAACCCCGCCCCAAGCAGGGGACCCCCTACACTATTTCTGACAGAGGGCAGTCCCAGTCTCTTCTTGAAAGCCTCCAGGGATGAAGCTCCCGCAACTTCCGAAGGCAACTTCTGTTCCATGGGTTGATGTTCTCCCTGTCAGGAAATTCTCCTTGTTCCAGGTTGAAGCTCTCCTTGGTCAGTTTCCATCCATTCCTTCTCTGGCCTTAGGGGCTTTGGAGAATAGCATTGACCCCCTTCATCCTCTCGTGGCAGCCCTCAAATATTGGAAGATGCTCTCCTGTCTCCCCTGGTCCTTCTCTTCCCTAGACTAGCCATGCCCAGTTCCTGCAACCGTTTCATTGTATGTTTGAGCCTCCAGTCCCCTCATCATCTGGTTGCTCTTCTCTGCACTCTTTCTAGAGTTTCAAATCTTTTTTATAGCGTGGGGACCAAAACTGGATACAAGATTCTAGGTGTGGCTTTACTAAGGCTTTATGGAGTGGAATCGGTACCTCCCTTGATCTTCATTTAATCCCTCTGTCAATACAGTTTAGGATTGCATTGGCTTTTTTGGCTGCCACCCCACACGGTTGGCTCATATTTAATTGGTTGTCTATTAAGACTCCCAAGATCCCTCTCACAGTTGCTGCTATTAAACCTAGTTTATGGACACAGATGAACAGAGTTGGAAGGTACCTTGGAGGTCATCTCAGTCCAACCCTACAGCCCCAAGCAAGAGACCCCATTTCTGACAGAGGGCAGTCCAGTCTCTTTCTTGAAAGCCTCCAGGGATGAAGCTCCCAACAAGTTCCAAAGGCAACGTCTGTTCCACGGGTTGATGGTTCTCCCTGTCAGAAAATCCCTCCTTATTTCCAGATTGAATCTCTCCTTGTTCCATTTTCCATCCGTTCTTCCTTCTCTGGCCTTCAGGTGCTTTTGGAGAATTGCTGACACCCCTCCTCCTCTCTGTGGCAGCCCTCTCAATATTGGAAGATGCTCTCGTCTCCCCTGGTCCTTCTCTTCCCTAGATTTGACCTGCAACTGTTGAAAATGCCCACCCCCCCCACCACAACAAGGCTGGGGGAAACAGTCCAGAGAAGTGTTTTTCCTCTCACTCACCGGGGGATTACCGATGGACCCCAAAGTCGGGGTGTTGCCGAAAAATACCCCCCTGCTCCTCCGAAACCGTCGTCTTTCTGGGCAACTGGAGAGTTTTGAGAAGGAAAGAGAAGAAGGCAGTGAACACGAAGACAAGACTAGAGGGATTCCTCGGCTTACGACCCCCGACTGAGCCCAAAATCTAGGCTGCTAAATGAGACCTTGAGGGAGCTTGGTCTCATTTTACGATGTTCCTTGACGCAGTTGTTAAGTGAATCACGGCCATTGTTAAGTTAGTTGTGCATTTTTGAAGCAAATTACCCACTGGCTTTGCTGGTCAGGAGGTCGCAAAAGGGGACCCCGGGACACTGCGACCATCGTAAGTACAGGTAGTCCTCGACTTACGACCACAATTCAGCCCCACATTTCTGCTGTGGACATTGTTATGGGAGTCTTGCCCCCAATTACCACCTTTCTGCCACGGCAGTTAAGTGAATCACTGCAGTGCAGGGTGAATTTCAGCCGGTTCTGACAGGTTCTGGAGAACCGGTAGCAGGAATTTTGAGTAGGTTGGGAGAACTGGCAAATACCACCTCTGGCTGGCCCCAGAGTGGGGTGGAAACAGAGATTTGGTTGGTTTGGTTTGGTTTATTAGATTTATATGCCACCCTTCTCCCAAGGACTCAGGGCGGCGTACAATATTAAAAAAAAAAACATTATATCCCAAACAAACCCAATTAGAATTAACCATGACATTTTTAAGAAAATCACTTAAAATTAACAATGATCAATATTTTTTGCAATATCCTTCCCCTGGAGTGGGGAGGGAATAGGATTTTTGCAGTATCCATTCCCCTGGAGTGGGGGAGGGAATGGGGATTTGCAGTATCCTTCCCCTGGAGTGGGGAGGGAATGGGGATTTTGCAGTATCCTTCCCCTGGAGTGGGGAATGGGAATAGGGATTTTTGCAGTCTCCTTCCCCTGGAGTGGGGAGGGGAATGGGGATTTTGCAGTATCCTTCACCCTGGATGGGGAGGGAATAGGGATTTTGCAGTATCCTTCCCCTGGAGTGGGAGGGAATGAGGAATTTTACAGAATCCTTCCCCTGGAGTGGGGAGGGAATGGGGATTTTGCCAGTATCCTTCCCCTGGAGTGGGGAGGGAATGGAGATTTAAGTATCCTTCCCCTGGAGTGGGATTTTGCAGTATCCTTCCTCCAGGAGTGGGGATGGGGAATGTGGATTTTGCAGTATCCTTCCCCCGGAGTGGGGAGGGGAATGGAGATTTTGCAGTATCCTTCCCCTGCCATGCCCACAGCCACGCCCACGCAGAACCAGTAGTAAAAAAAATATGTGAATTTCACACTGCTGAAGTGGTTACGTTAGTTAAAATGATATTAAATGAATGACTTTGCTTGTCAGGAAATCGCAACGGGATCACTTGTCCGTGAATTTGCAACCTTGTCATTAATCAGTGTGAACTGAAGAGATTATGTCCAAAAATCTGTCCTTTAAAAAAAAAAAGGAACAGAATAACAGAGTTGAAAGGGACCTTGGAGGGTCTTCTAGTCCAACCCAATGTAGGAGACCCTACAGCACTTCAGACAAACGGATATCCAATCCCTCTTTAAAACTTCCAGTGTGGGAGCATTCACAACCTTCTGGGACGGCACTTCGTTCCACCGATCAATTGTCCTGCTGTCAAAAAGTTTTCTCCTCCAATTAGTTTCCATCCATTGTTTATTGTCCTGTCTTCGGGTGCTTTGGAGGAATAGGCTGAAAGCAGAAAGACCGATTCGAATGGCCTCTGGAGACCTCTGCATGTCTCCTGGGGGACTCAGGTTCTGCAGTGGGATTCATTTGGTTCGGACGAACAGGATGCTAATTTTACCACCTGGTTGTTGCAAACAGTGGCTGGCGTTACCCACCTTCCCTGCCCCTCCAAGGAGTCTCCCCACAGCCCGTTTGGATGCCAAGATAAGTGCAGGGGCTGGCGTGGAGGCTCCGGGAGGATGAAAACAGCCTGCCCGGGCTCCGGAGGCTGGAAAACAGGCCCGTTTCCAGACTCCCAGAACTTCCAGGAGGCCATTTTTTTGCCCTCCCAGAGCCCCTGCGCCAGCCCTGCCCTTATATGGCATCCCAAAACGGGCCGCATGGCGACTCCTGGGAGAGGTGGGGTGGAGGCCTCTGGAGCCCTGGGGAGGTCAAAACGCCCCACTCCATCCATGGTGAAGGAGGCCGAGTAGGCCACACCCCAGCATGGCCACACCCATCAGCAACTGGGCAGAGAATCGGTTGCTGAAATTTTTAAATCCCACCCTTGCTCAGGTCCCAATCAGCAACTTCATATTTTTCGGAGTATAGCCGCTCCTTTTCCCCCCAAAATAAAGAGGCTGAAAATCTGGGTGCGTCTTATACACTGAATACAGCATTTTTTCGGTCTCCCCAACTCCGCCACCTTCGCAAATGGCCGTGCATAGTTTTGTAGGAGGCTCTTTCAGAGAGCTCCTGGGGGCTGGGGAGGGCAGAAAATGAGCAAAAAGTCCCCATTCTTTGCTCAATTTCCCCCCCCCCCGAGCACTTCCTAAAGGCTATCCATGCCCCCCCCCTTTTTTTTTTTTGCAAAAACGGGCCGTTTTCACGAAAACGGGCCGTTTTGGGGAGGTTTGCAGAGTGCAAAACTTTTTTTTTAAAGTTTCACTCTTCAAAACCTTGGTCTGAAAAATACGGGTATCTGAGGTTGAGTTATATTTGAAGGTGGCCATTCCTTATTGCTTTCCAGATGTTTTATTTTACCTCTTCCACAGTTCTTCTGTCCATCCAACACTTACCATCGCTGGCGTAACAGCTGGAAAACCAAACCAGAGATAAGGTGAGGATTAGGACTTTTGATGGGAACAAAGGCCTGTGCGAACACACCCCATTCTTCTACTGATCAAACAAGGACGAGTCACAGAATAACAGAGTGGAAGGGACCTCGAGAGGTCTTCTAGTCCAACCCCCCTGCTTAGGCAGGAAACCCTATGCCATTTCAGGACACTCGGTGGTCCAATTTCTTCTTTAAAAACCCCCAGTGATAGACTACGCACAACTTAGGGAGGCAAGCTGTTCCACTGATTACAATAGTCCTCGACTTACGACCACAATTGAGCCCGAATTCGTGCTGCCCAGTGAGACAGTTGTTAGTGATCACTGCCATTGTTCCATTAGCAACATGGTTGTTAAGTGAATAAGGCTTCCCCCCATACTGCAACAGTCATAAATATCTCAATTTTGGTTATTGACCATGAGAGGCTGCACGGTCATAAGTGTGAAAACCATCATAAGTCACTTGTTCAGTGTTGCTGTAACTTCAAGCGGTCACTAAAAAACTGTTGTAAGTCGAGGACTAACTGCAATTATTCTCACGGTCAGGAATTCCTCCTATTTCTAGCTTTGTTTTCTCTTTATTACGGTAGTTTTCAACCAGGCTGAAACTGCTCTTCTTTCCCTTTCTTTTTCCTTCCTTCTTTCCTTCCTTCCTTTCCATCCTTCTTTCCTTTCCTCCGTCCTTTTTTTCCTTCCAAGCCTCTTCTCTTCCTTCCTTCTCCTTCCTGTCTGTTCTCCTTCCTTTTTCTTCCTTCTTTTCCTTCCTTCCTTCCTTCCTTCCTTCCTTTCCTTCCTTCCTTTCCTTCCTTCCTTCCAAGATCTCACCTTCCTTCCTTCCTTTTCTTCCTTCCTTTTCTTCTTCTTTTTCCTTGCTCCCCCCTCCTTTTCTTCCTTCCTTTTCTTCTTTCCTTTTTCTTCCTTCCGTCCTCCTCCTTGTGTCTTTCTTTCTTCCTTCCTTTCCTTCTTTTCCTTCTTTTCCTTCCTTCCTTCCAAGCTATCTCTCCTTCCTTCCTTTCTGTCCTTCCTTCCTTTTTTCTTCCTCCCTCCTTCCTCTTTTCCTTTTTTTCTGTTTCCTTTCTTCTTCCTCTCTTCCTTTCCATCCTTCTTTCCTTCCTTCCATCTTTCTTCCTTCTTTTCCTTTTCTTTTTTCTTCCTTCTTTTCCTTCCTTCCTTTCCTTCCTTTTCCTTCCTTCCTTCCAGCTATCTCTCCTTCCTTCCTGTCCTTCCGTTTTTTTTCCCCTTCCCTTCTTTTCTTTCATTCCTTCCTTCCCTCCCTCCCCCCTCCCTCTCTCCTTCCTTCATTCTTTCATATATCCCTAACAACCAGTGTCCAATCCAGTACCATTGTGGCATTTTTTCGAAAAGCTTATAAAAAAAACGCTAAGCAAATATTATTTTTACGCACTGCTCTCCGGCTGGAGAGATTGCAAATGAGTGGCATTCCTATCGTTCCAGGGACTAGAAACTTGTTTGATTTTTCACATAGGGCACACCTCTTCAATCATAAAGTCCAAGAATGTGATTTTTTTTTTAAAAGAAATAACTCCTCCACAGTTTAAAAAAAAAATCTGCCAGTTATAAAGTCCAGAAATATTCTTTCTTCTTTAAGACTGCAGTAAATCACTTGGATTTTTTTGGGCTGGCAGTAAACCAAGTCAAATAACTAACTGCAACTTATAAAAAACAGCTTTCAACTCTCAGCAGAAGCGAAGAAGTCTGAAATGAAAAGTCTCAAATCCGGCTTAGATATTTTTTTCCTTATCTGGGAGGATTTTTCACTTTGCAAACAAGAAAAGTTTCTAGCCCTCATGCCATTGAAGGGCAAACTGCATGAATGCAACGTGGCAAGATGAAAGGCAAAAGCTCCCCCCCCCCTTTTACACTGGTTGTGTTACAGCTGAGTTGCGATGGGAGTAGTTAGAAAAGGAACATGACTTTAAAAATCACAACCAAGCCAGGGAATAAATGCCTGGTTTTGGGGCAGCTGAGATTAAGGCATAGGGAACAAAATTAGGCAGAAAAGCAGAATACAGAAACACAGAATCAAAAAGGAACCTTAATAGCGTTTCTACTTGAATTAAAAAAAAATTTAAAATATTGGATTCCCAAAGTGACATGTGAAGCCATGTCGCCTGGCACATGTATCTGGCAGATCTCCAAGCCAGACTAAGGTCTGTGACGTAAATCATCCCTTGAAAGACTTGGCTGGAGGTGAATGAGCTGAATTCACCATCAATTAATCAAAGGGTTTTTTTGTTGGGATCAGGATGTTGGCTTCAGGCTCTTGGGAAGCCTCGGTCAGAATCCCAGCTCAAAAAACTAGTTGGACTTAGTGAAATTTCGTGACAATAGTATGGTTAAAGAAAGAATTGAAAATGATAATAATGTAACATATGTACTGGTATAAACAAGTCGTAATTGGATATGAATATTGAATGCTACCTATGAAAGGAAGATGGGAAATGGTTGGTTACATATAAAGATTAATAAAAAGAATTAAATTATGATAAGGATATAGTCAAATAAAGGAGAGATAACGATAACAATGTATTATAGGTATGGGTACAACAGGGGAAATTGGATGTAAATTGTAAACAATGATTTGGAAAGGAAGATTAGAAACCTTTGTTACTAAATGTTATTGATGTTACTAGAATAGGCCATAAGAATCGTGTTATTGGGATACTAGAAATAGCAAATGAGATGCCAGGTATGTGGTTATGTCTTGAATTTTGGTATGTTTTATGATGAAGGACGTTTAAACAATTATAGTCAACTGAGAATGGGGGTAGGATGATGGTAATAGTACAAATATATTTGATTTAAAATACTAGAAGACTATGACTCATGGGTGACTGTGAAAGCAATGCATGAAAATTTTTTGTAACCAACTGACACACTTTTACAGTATGTAAAGAAAGAGGATTTTTTTTGTGTTGTGTCTGTTTTGAAAATAAAATAAAAAACTTTTATTTAAAAAAAAAAAGAATACCAGCTCAACCAGAAACTTGTTGACTTCCCTTCCCCGGCGACTAATGAACCAACCTTCCGCTTCCTGGGAGTCGCTGTCCATGGCGGGAGGGGTGGGGGGGCTCCGGCCGCGGTGGTGGCAAGTCGCTCGTAGCATCCGGGTGGATCTGGAGTACGAACTCGCTCTGTCTGGATGGTCAGAGTTTGGTGCAAGGTTTGAATGTGGTAGCCTCTCCCTGCAGGGCAGATTTCTCGGAATGCCAGCATTCAACCGGGAGAGCAAAAACGAGAGAACGTTAGAAGCTCCTTCAGCCCCGCAGGTAGATTTGCGTGGTGAAATAAGGGACGGAGGGACAGAGAACGAGAGGACGGAGGAAGGAAAACGGGAGCTGCAGTGGAAAAGGGGCAACAGGGGAGATGATGGCCAGGACAATATGGCAAAACAGAGATAGAGCAATACGCCGGGAGACTTATATACCGCTTCACGGGCTTCACAGCCCCCTCTAAGCGGTTTACAGAGTTAGCCTCTTGCCCCCCAACAATCTGGGTCCCCATTTTACCCATCCTTGGAAGGACGGAAGGCTGAGTCAACCTTGAGCCACTCAGGATCAAACTGCTGGCAATGGGCAGAGTCAGCCTGCAATTCTGCATTCTAACCACTGGGAAGGAAGGAAGGAAGGAAGGAAGGAAGGAGGAAGGAAGGAAGGAAGGAGGAAGGAAGGAAGGAAGGAGGAAGATGGGGTGATGGAAAGGTTGGGTGGAAAGAAGAAAAAAAGCAAGCAGAGAGAGGCAGATAAGGAGGAAGGAAGGAGAAAAAAGGAAATAGAGAGAGAAGGAGAAAGAAGAAATAAGTAAATACTGAAGGAAGGAAGGAAGGAAGGAAGGAAGGAAGGAAGGAAGGAAGGAAGGAAGGAAGGAAGGAGTGAGTGATGGAAAGGTTGGGTGGAAAGAAGTAAAAAGCAAGGAGAGAGAGGCAGATAAGGAGGGAAGGAGAAAAAAGGAAATAGAGAGAGAAGGAGAAAGAAGTAATAAGTAAATAGGACGGAAGGAAGGAAGGAAGGGAGGGAGGGAGGGAGGGGACTTAGTTCTTAGACTTATATACCGCTCCACAGTGCTTTCCAGCCCTCTCTAAGCGGTTTACAGCCTCTTGCCCCCACAATATAGGTCTCCATTTTACCCACCTCGTAAGGTTGTAAAGGTGATCTCATAACCTCAGGACACAGGGGGTGGTCATAAGTACGAACCAGTTGCCAGGGCGTCTGAATTTTGATCACAGGAGCACACTACCAAGGGTGCTCAGAAGGGCCATGAGCGTGAAAAACGGCTGTAAGTGGCTTTCCCAGCCCCTTTGTAACTTTGAAACGGTCCCCTAAATAGCAATAGCAATAGCAATAGCAGTAGACTTATATACCGCTTCATAGGGCTTTCAGCCCTCTCTAAGCGGTTTACAGAGAGTCAGCATATGCCCCCAACAATCTGGGTCCTCATTTTACCCACCTCGGAAGGATGGAAGGCTGAGTCAACCCTGAGCCGGTGAGATTTGAACCGCTGAACTGCTGATCTAGCAGTAGCCTGCAGTGCTGCATTTAACCACTGCGCCATCTCGGCTCTTATAAATGCACTGGTGTAAGTCGAGGACCCCCCGTAGCCCATCCCGAGCAAGGGAAAGGAGCCCGGTGTTCAAAAGACAATACCGAGCGAGGACACGGAGAGGGAGATCCGAGCCACAAGCAGGACAGAGAAGCAAGATGATCCGAGCGGATGAATTCAAGGGAGCCGACCAAGCGCCCTTCCCGTCCCCGCCCACCGGCCCTTCCACTCACCCGTTCCCTCGGCCGGGGCATCGCTCGCAGTGGTCGCCCCAGGCTTTGCCCACGCTGCAGCAGCAGGTTTGCCGAGTCAGCTTGGTGGAGAGCTGATGTTGGCACGTTTGCTCGGGGCTCACCAGCCGATAACATGAACTCCTTTCCCCGGCTTTCTCCGCTGGCCTCCCCCGAAAAAAGAGAGACAGAGAGGGAGATCAGAGGAGGCAGAGGCTTTCCCAGGGAGAGGGAGGGAGAGGGGGGAGAGAAAAAGGGAGAGAGGGAGGGAGAGAGAGAGTAAGGGACGGAGGGAGGGAGAGAAAAGGAAGGAGGGAGGGTGAGATGGAGAGAGGGAGAGGGGGAGAGAGGGAGGAAGGGAGAGAAAGAGTGGGAGGAAGAGAGGGAGGAAGATAAAGAGAGGAAGGGATGGAGAAAGAGGGAGGGAGAGAGAAAGAGGGATGGGCAATGAGAGGGAGAAAGAGAGGTAGGGACAGAGAGAGGGGAAAGAGAGGGAGGGAGGGAGAGGGGAGACGAGAAAGAGTGGAGGCCGATAAAGCGAGGAAGGGATGGAGACGAAGGAAGAGGAGGGAAGAGAGAAAGAGGATGGGCAATGAGAGGGAGAAAGAGAGGTAGGGACAGAGAGAGGGGAAAGAGAGGGAGGGAGGGAGAGGGGGAGAGAAAGAGAGGGGAGGGAGAAAGAGAGGTAGGAAAGGAAGGAGAGAGGGCAGAGAAAGAGGAGGGAGGGAGGAAGAAAGAGGAAGGAGCAGAGGAAGAAAGAGAGGGAGGGAGAGGGGGAGAGAAGAGAGAGAGGGAGGGAGAGGAGGAGAGAAAGAGGGGGAGGGAGAAAGAGGGAGGGAGAGAGGAAAGGGAGGGAGGGACAGAGAGGTGGAGAGAAGAGGGAGAAAGAGAGGGAGGGAGGGAGAAAGAGGGAGAGAGAGCGGAGGCACTAAGAAAGGAGAGGGAGAGAGAGAGGGAGGGAGGGAGAGAAAGGGAAAGGAGGGAGGGATGTAGAGGGAGGGAGAGGGAGAGGGAGAGAGAGAATCAACTCTACCCACACCCCAACCTGTTGATGATACATACGCACACAGTGGGTGCGGGAAGGTCCCAAAACACTGTCCTGGTTTACACGCACAACGGAAGCTTCCTTGGGTGTTCAAACACTCCCCCTCCTTGGCACAACGCCTTGCATGGCACACTCATTGATGTCTGTGGGGTGGGGAAAAAAGGCCCAAAATGACTATCCATCACTGTAGCTCTTGCGATTCCACTCTCCGAGGAGGGGGAGCTGGGACTGAAAAGCCTGATTCCCCGGCATTCAAACATCCATCTGGTCGCATTCCTTCCCCCAACCTCCTATTTGCAAATATATCCTCCAGATGCAGAAGAGAGGAGTTGTTCCTGAGAACTCCTCCGAGGTGACTTATCCCCAACGCAGAGGCCACCTCAAGTCCCATGAGCTGTTCTGGCCGAGGCTTCCCAGAGCCTGAAGCCAACTCCTCCTCCCCACAAAAACCCCTTTTATTAATTGACTGTGAATTCTGCTCCTTCCCATCCAGCAAAGGTCTTTCAAGGGAGGATTTACGGTCACAGACCTTATCTGGCTTGGAGATCTGCCAGGACGATATCTGCAAAACGTGGCCAGGAGTCTCAGAGAGTCCCGAATCAATGAAGCGAACTAATGGTCTCCTGCAAACTCCACCTCCCCTTTTGCTCCTCTTTTATTTCCTCTGGGAGGGGCCATTCACCATCCACCTGTGGCCTTCCTCCCAAGTCGACCCCTGTTCTTTAGTTGTTTCGTTTGTTCTGGGCCACTCTGTGCATGCGCACCCTGGGAACAGGCTCCAGCTGTTCTTCTGCCTCACTGATGTCTGATTCTGAAGGCAGCTGATCACTGTCAGACGGCCCTGGCCCCCTCTCTGGCCTCCGACACAGAGCCCTCCTCAGAGCCTTCCCCAGACTCCAGGACTGGCCCAGGTTCTTCCCCAACCCTCCTCACTGCATGAGTATGCCACCAGCTCCACTGGTGGGCCACAACAGTGCCACACTCTGATAGAAAGGGAGAGCTGAGCAGGACTCAAACTCAGGGTCAAAACAATTGGAAGCAAGGGCACCCGTGAGAGCGGATTTTATTTTCACCGACATTCAAATTCGAAACACACCCATGTGGAACTTAAGTACACAGCCCGTTTGTGAAGGCTTACCCTGGCAGTGAGTGCTGTTGAGTCGCTTGTATCCCTGCGGACATCGCTTCCCATCGTCTTTTGCACCCCCAGATCTGGGGGAAAAAAAGAGCACACAGCGAGAATTTACCGTACTTTTCAGAATATAAGACGCGCCTAACATTTGGGGAGGAAAACAAAATCGGCCTCTGCCTTCCGGCAATTTGCCTCCTTGCAGTAAAACAGCAAACAGCCTGTTTCAGTTTCAGCTTCAGCACAGCCTGATTAGCACAAGCAGCTGATTGTTGGTTGGATCAGCCTCCCGACGGTTAGCTGTTTCAGGCTGCGGGGATGCCATTGCCTATTGCCGCCTCTGTGCGCCCTATTTTATTCCCGTTAGGGGGGGGGATCGGAATGGGTGGAAAATGGGACGTGCAGAGCAGAGGTGGGTTCCTACCAGTTCGCACCTATTCGGTAGAACCGGTTCGTCAAATCTAACCGAACCGGTTAGAAGAGGTTCCACCAGTGGACCCGGAAAGCAGGCCACACCTACAGAAGAGGTTCCAATTTTTTTTTGAAACCCACCATTGGTGGGTGTGTAATGTCCCGCAGTTATCTACGCATTAATCATGATCTAGTAATATTTCCTTATACATTTTAGGGACCTTTCCTTACATAATTGGTATTTTCTTTCATACTTTTGGATTTCTAATCTCTGTTTCCGTTAGCTGGCAATTGCTAAAACCAATCCCACGTGAAAAAGTATCAAAGCCTTCTTGATTTTAATTGTCAATTTATTTATTCCTGCACATTGTAATATGTATTCATTTACATAGCTCTGTTTTCCCACTGTTGTGCAAACACAATTCCAGCAGCTGCTAACATGTGTAAAATTAAATATATATTATACTTCCTTTCAAATAGCCAACAAAATATTTCTGGTTTTAATTCCATATATTGCTTTACGATTGCTTCTAACCACTAACTTCTGAATAGCTACTTGGACCGACCTAAGTACTAATTCGTAATTTCATATCCGGTCACATGGGTGGCAAGCCACTCCCTTCCGGTCACATGGGCAACAAGCCACTTCCATCCAGTCACATGGGTGGCAAGCCACCTCCCATCCAGTCACATGGGCGGCAAGCCACTCCCATCTGGTCACATGGGCAGCAAGCCACTCCCATCCGGTCCACATGGGCGGCAAGCCACTCCCATCCGGTCACATGGGCGGCAAGCCACTCCCATCTGGTCACATGGGCAGCAAGCCACTCCCAACCAGTCACATGAGTGGCAAGCCACTCCCACAAAGGAGGCCACACCCACACGGTAGGTTCCAACAATTTTTGAAACCCACCACTGGTGCAGAGGCCAAAAATGGAGCGTGCGGAGGTGGCAATGGTAATCCCTGCAGCCTGAAACAGCTGATGGTTGGGAGGCTGATCCAACCAACAATCAGCTGCTTGTGTTGATTAGGCTGTGCTGAAACTGAAACTGAAACAGGCGGTTTGCTGTTTTACTACAAGGAGTCAAATTGCTGGGAGGAAGAGGCCAAAGGGTGGGAGGCGACGGGTGGGCGGAACTACATTCGGTGTATAAGATGCACCCAAATTTTCACTCTCTTTTAGGGGGGGGGAAAGTGCGTCTTGTACTCCAAAAAATACAGTACGTTTCTAACTTAACCACTGCGACGATTCACTTAACAACTGTGGAGCAAGAAAGATCGTAAAATGGGGCAAAATTCAATGAAGAAAACATCCCCCCTAGCCAGAGATACACTGACTCCATCTGTGTCGAGTCACACTTGGCCAAATAAAGTATTCAATTCAATAATTCTATTTTTCAGGCATCCCCAGAATTCAGGCAACCTACGCTAGGATCGCTGGGTGGTGCGAGGTCCCCGAAGGGCACCAGGAGAGGGGTGGGGGTGGGGAAGGGATGGAAGCTTACACCTGCAGTTGGGGGCACTGTGTGGCACTTGCTCTGGCCCCAGGAGGTGCCGATGCTGCCGCAGCAATCTTCCTGCTTCGTAAGGACCCGAAGTGGGTTACTCCCACACTGGCAGTCCCCACCGGAAGGAAAAGAGAGAAAGATTTTTTTTTTAAAAAAGGACTAAATTCACTAATTCTGTCCTGAAAAACCAAGCTACCAAAGTTCTCTATTTCACACCCCATTCCTGCGCCAACCAACATTCTCTCAGACTGGGTGGTGACACAACAGCGAATCAGCTCATGTATTTTAAGCATCTAGTCCTCAGTGAGGACATGTTTTACATCGGGCTACCACACATGCCGTATTAGCTAAAACAGGACTGGGAATTTTGGGAGTTAGTCTGTTAGGAGGTTACAGGCTGTTTTCTTCATAGTTTTGTGTCAATCCGCCGTCCCCTTAAGCCACTGTACATGTGTGCGTGTATCACACAGCATTTGAGATTGGTGTGTGTTGCTTCACAGCTGTGAAATTTAATGCGGAGTGGGAATAAAAGTAAATTTAATCCTGTGATCCAGTCAAAATGGTGTTTTCCCCCCAAACTTTAAGAGGGGTGGGCTTCAACTCCCAGAATCCCCCAGCCAGCTTGCTTTAAGGTGGGTGGGCTTCAACTCCAGAATCCCCCAGCCAAACATGCTTTAAGAGGGGTGGGCTTCAACTCCAGAATCCCCAGCCAACATGCTTTAAGAGGGGTGGGCTTCAGCTCCCAGAATCCCCAGCCAACATGCTTTAAGAGGGGTGGGCTTCACTCCAGAATCCCCAGCCACATGCTTTAAGAGGGGGTGGGCTTCAACTCCCAGAATCCCCAGCCAACATGCTTTAAGAGGGGTGGGCTTCAACTCCAGAACCCCAGCCAACATGCTTAAGAGGGGTGGGCTTCAACTCCCAGAATCCCCCAGCCAACATGCTTTAAGAGGGGTGGGCTTCAGCTCCCAGAATCCCCCAGCCAACATGCTTTAAGAGGGGTGGGCTTCAGCTCCCAGAATCCCCTAGACGGTGCTTTAATGTGGGTGGG
>NC_045557.1:9455114-9494386 GCF_009769535.1 Thamnophis elegans | reverse complement strand
TTATACTTATACCTGTTCTCTCGTACATGTTTGGACAAGCTAAATAAATAAATAAAATAAACAAATAAATAATATAAATAATAAAGGGAAAATAAGGTGGTGTTACAACAGGCGCTAGGGATGGTAAACAAAGCAACCCAAACTGTATATTATAACCTTTTGAATGGAATAACAAAAGTATAAGAATGGCAAAGAAAAAGAATAACTATGTGAATGTATACCTATAATTGTATGTAAGAGAATAAATGATAGTAAGAATATAAAGCACAATATAGGTAAACAACATTTTGTTATAAATAGCTAAGTATAAATAAATATAGAATAGTACATAAAAATGGATAACGAATAAGGAGACCATGAATGCAAGATAGAAGGGAAAACACTAACTGCAAAGAAACCGATACGGAACTGCTGTATGATATACGATGGAACTTCTTGTTCCTATGTTGTTTTAAGTCATGTGTTTGTTTTTGTTGATGTGTTTAAAATAAAATAAAAATAATAAAAAAATAATAATATCTAAGGATAGGAGTGTTGTCGATCAATTTGCCTTCTGAGAAACATTAATTCCCTGAGAGGACCAAAGCAGCTTCTCCAGGCCATGTACATGCATGAAAGGATTTCTAGTCCACATTAAGAAAGCATTCTTAAGAACAGAAGCATTTTGGAAAAAAAAAAAAGCTTTCAAGAAATCCCCTTCTGGGTATGATCTATGGACACAAAGCGCTTCTTTCATGCACCAGATGACCACAGAGGAAAATATGGGTATTTTCCAAAAACACAGCTTTCTCACTCAAAGAAACGCAAGCAATTCAACGTATTTAGGACATGAATTAAGCATTTATTTTTGGGTTAACTTTTCATCAGCGACGTCGAAAAACGCCACCGGCTTTTTGAGTGGCCCACAACGAGGCATTTGAGTTGTGGCCCCAATTGGTTTGAATCTCTTTTTTTTTTCCCCCCCTCCTGAAAAGGAACACGGGACTGCAATTCGTCGCACATTTCATTCTCAAAAACCTAAATAAAAAACACCCTGTACGTAATGGAAGCAAAGATAAGGGGAAGGAGGAACTTTCTCAGGTCATGGAAAGTTTTTTTTTTTTTTTAAAAAAAGAACCACAATCAAAATGTGAACTTCTACTGATAGGAAATAGACGGCATGCAAATGTTTTTAATCACTCACTGAAGCCAATTAAGGTTTCATAGAATTCTGATTTTGCTCTGATTATTTCTATCCTGCCTTGACTCGTTTTCCAAATATCACAAGGGAGGGAATACCTATCCCAACCCCCTTTCCTCCTCCTATTTCTCCCCCCCCCAATAACAACAACCTGTGAGGTAGGCCCCAGGAGAGAACGATGGATTTTTTGAGAGAGAGAGAGAGGAGGAGAGAGGAGGACTGGCCCAAAACAGTCCACCCAGCTAGCTTGGTGGCTAAGGCAGGACTAGAACTCACCGTCTCCTTCTTTCTAGCTCTGGTGCCTTAATCATTTGGACCAGGCGTGTCCAAATTTGGCAACTTTAAGGCACGTGGACTTCAACTCCCAGAATTCTCCAGCCGCGGTTGGCTAGGGGATTCTGGGAGTTGTATCCCAGATATCCTAAAGTTACCACGGTGGTGAAATATTGCTTCTGGGCCAATAAAGAATCCTATCCTATCCTATCCTATCCCTATATTTTATTCTATTCTATTTCTATATTCTATTCTATTCCTACATTCTATTCTATTCTATTCCTATATTCTATTCTATTTCTATTCCTATATTTTATTTTATTCTTTCTATTCCTATATTCTATTTAGTCTTAAATTCTATTCTATTCCTATTCCTGTAGTCTATTCTATTCTATTCCTATATATTATTCTATTCTTTCTATTCCTATATTCTATTTTATTTCTCTATTCTATTTCTCTATTCTATTCTATTCCTATATTCTATTCTATTCGTATATTCTATTCTATTCCTATATTTTATTCTATTCTTTCTATTCCTATATTCTCTTCTATTTCTCTATTCTATTCCTATATTCTATTCCTATATTCTATTCTATTCCTATATTCTATTCTATTCCTATTCCTATAGTCTATCCTATTCCTATATATTATTCTATTCTTTCTATTCCTATAGTCTATTGTATTTCTCTATTCTATTCTATTCCTCTATTCTATTCTATTCGTATATTTTATTCTATTCTTTCTATTCCTATATTCTATTCTATTTCTCCTATTCTATTCCTATATTCTATTCGTATATTCTATTCTATTCTATTCCTATATTTTATTCTATTCTTTCTATTCCTATATTCTATTCTATTTCTCTATTCTATTCTATTCCTATATTCTATTCGTATATTCTATTCTATTCCTATATTTTATTCTATTCTTTCTATTCCTATATTCTATTCTATTTCTCTATTCTATTCTATTCCTATATTCTATTTGTATATTCTATTCTATTCCTATATTCTATTCTATTTCTATATTCTATTTTACTCTATTCTATTCCTATATTATATTCTATTTCTATTCCTATATTATATTCTATTTCTATTCCTATATTATATTCTATTTCTATTCCTATATTATATTCTATTTCTATTCCTATATTATATTCTATTTCTCTATTCTATTCCTATATTCTTTTCTTTTCTATTCTACTCCATTCTATTTCAGCTCTGCAAAATGAGGAAGTATTGCTGCGAATCAAAACTTTTACCGTGTTTCCCCAAAAATAAGACAGGGTCTTATTTTCTTTTGTCCTCCCCCCCAAATAAGCGCTTGGTCTTATTTCGGGGAGGCCTTATTATTTTGAGGTGCAGGAGGCGGCGAGCGTGGTCACCTCATGGCTGCTGCTGTGTTGCAATATTTTCCGGGAGGGCTTATTTTTGGGGAAAGGGTTTATTTTAGCACATGCGCTCAAAAGCCCGATTGGGATTATTACTTATTTTCAGGGGAACAGGGGATATTTGGGGGCGTTTTGAACCTGGAAACTCTCTTATAATCTGTGCAACTCCAGGCAGGACTATTTAAAAAAAAAAAAAAGCCACGCTTTTTGACAAAAACAAAGGCACAGTCATTTCCCCTAAATGCGGAAGTCAGGGTGCAAATGATGTCTGAATCATTGCTAAAAACCACATCACATTCGACCGAGAGCCCAACAAGTTTTCCAGCACATCACATGCAAAAGTGTGAATCAACAGAACATTATGGCCTTTTTTGGGTTGTTCTTATCAAAAGCATCAAGAAAAAAGAAAGCAGGTAATGTAATTTAAGCCCATTTTCACCCTGTAGGTCTTTTGCAATGATTTAGGGAGTGCCTGCCTAAAGCCGGAGTGCCATTAAGGACATGCTACCCCTTTTCTCCACTTAGTAAAGCCACATTTGGAATCCTGCATCCAGTTTTGGTTACCACATTATAAAAAGGATTTTGAAACTCTAGAAAAAGGGCAGAGAAGAGCAACCAGGATGATGAGGGGACTGGAGGCTGAAACAGACGATGGGACGGTTGCAGGAACTGGGCCTGGCTGGTCTAGGGAAGAGAAGGACCAGGGGAGACAGCAGAGCATCTTCCAATATTTGAGGGGCTGCCCCAGAGAGGAGTTAGGGGGTCAAGATATTCTCCAAAGCCCCTGAAGGCCAGAGAAGGAAGAATGGATGGAAACTGACCAAGGAGAGATTCAACCTGGAAATAAGGAGGAATTTCCTGACAGTGAGAACCATCAACCCATGGAACAGAAGTTGCCTTCGGAGGTTGTGGGAGCTTCATCCCTGGAAGCTTTTAAGAAGAGACTGGACTTCCCTCTGTCAGAAATGGTGTAGGGTCTCTTGCTTGGGCAGGGGGTTGGACTAGATGACCTACAAGGTCCCTTCCAATTTTGTTAATCTGTAACAATATCTGAGGGGATGCCAGGACGGCCTCAAGCTATTCTCCATAGCACCTGAAGGCAGGACAAGAAGCAAGGGGTGGAAACTAATCATGGAGAGAAGCAACTTAGACCTAAGGAGGAATTTCCTGACCGTGAGAACAATTAACCAGCGGAACAGCTTGCCACCAGAAGTTGTGGGTGCTCCATCATTGGAGGTTTTTAAGAAGAGATTGGACAACCATTTATCTGAAACGCTATAGGGTTTCCTGCCTGAGCAGGGGGCTGGACTAGAAGACCTCTAAGGTCCATGGCTGCAGAAATTGGGTGTGTCTAGTCTAGAGAATCGAAGGACCAGGGGTGACATGATAACAGTCTTCCAATATTTGAGGAGATGTCACGAAGAAGATGGGTCTTCTTATTTTCCGAAGTACCAGAAAGCGAGACAATGAATCACGGATGGAAGATCATTAAAAAGACATTCATAGGGAGCCGAAGTGGCGCAGTGGTTAAATGCAGCACTGCAGGCTACTTCAGCTGACTGCAGTTCTGCAGTTCGGCTGTTCAAATCTCACCAGCTCAGGGTTGTCTCAGCCTTCCATCCTTCCAAGGTGGGTAAAATGAGGACCCGGATTGTTGTTGGGGGCAATATGCTGACTCTGTAAACCGCTTAGAGAGGGCTGAAAGCCCTATGAAGCGGTATATAAGTCCAACTGCTATTGCTATTGCTAACCTGGGATTAAGGTAGGAATTTCCTGACAGTGAGAACATTTAATCAATACAGCATCCCAGAGTTGTGGGTGGCATGAGTCAGGCACACAATAAGGGTGCAAAAGGACGTAAGGGGATGCACAAGTCACAGGTCAGAGAAGTGCACAAGAGTTATGGAAAGGTCAAATCCATGATCTATTCCAGTTCCGGTGTTTACACCCTGCCAATTATGCACAGATTTTTTTTTTTTAAAAAAAGCAGGATGTGAAAGTGAATTTTAGCACTATGAAGTGAGGGAGGGAGGTTGGGGCAAGTTTATCTCCAGCTGATGTTATTTAAAGGTCACGGCAGACGAATGGCTATGCCAAGATTTGAACTCTTTAACTCACCGATTTCAGCGTGAGTTGCATGCAACGCAAGTACCCAAGTGTGAAAATCAACCCAAACCGAAGCCTGCTTGGGCCGGCGGTTGGACTAGATGACCTACAAGGTCCCTTCCAACTCTGCTAATCGAATCAAATCAAATCAAATCGAATCTTGGTTTGCAGGTGACCTCTGGGTGACTAGATCATAATTAAAACTTCGATACCCAGTCAATCCAGGAAAAATGTCTAGTGGCCTGCCAGGGCCAGCGGAGCTGAAAGCAGATCCGGACAGTGAGGAGGTTGGGGAGGAACCTGGGCCAGTCCTGGGGAAGGCTTGGATGAGGGCTCTGTGTCGGAGGCAGAGAGGGGGCCAGGGCCGTCTGACAGTTATCAGCTGCCTTCAGAGTTAGACGTCAGTGAGGCAGAAGAACAGCTGGAGCCTGTTCCCAGTGTGCGCATGGACAGAGTGGCCAGACGAAGGGAAGAGCTAAAGAACAGGGGTCAACTTGGGAGTAAGGCCACAGGTGGACGATGAATGGCCCCTCCCAGAGGAAATAAAAAAGGAGCGAAAGGGGAGTGGAGTTTGCAGGAGACAATTAGTTCAATTCATTGGTTTGTGACTCCCCGAGACTCCTTGCCAAGTTCTGCAGAGATCAGCCTGGCAGCTCTCCAAGCCAGATAAGGTCTGTGACCATAAATCCTCCCTTGAAAGACTTTGCTGGATGTGAAGGAGCAGAATTCACAGTCAATTAATAAAAGGGTTTTTTGTCGGGACAACAAGGAGTTTGCTTCAAGCTTTTGGGAAGCCCCGGTCAGAATAGGGGGGTGGGTTGGACTAGATGACCTTCAAGGTCCCTTCCGACTCTGTTAATCTAATCCAATCAAATCTCGGTTTGCAAGTGACCTTTGGGTGATTAGAAACACCATTAAAACTCTTTTGAAGCCAGGGCAATCCAGGAAAAACCATGCTATAAACAATCAGAAGTACTTTGAAAACTTAGGACGACTTTCTCAGCGCTCCCCCCCCCCCATCCTCACCTGTAGGTGGTATGATCCGAGGAGGAATGGTGCACTCTGACCACGATGAAAACGTGCTGGAACTGGGAACGAACCAAGCGCGGGGTGAAGGGGAGAGCTCCCGGTTCTTGGAAGATGATGGTGACAATGTCATTGCCAATGTGTCGTTTCCTTAACAGCTAGAAGAAGAAAAGGGAGTTACAACAGCACTGAAAATAAGTGATTTATGAGCGTGTTTCGCACTTACAACACTGCAGTATCAAAATTCAGACGCTTGGCAACTGACTCATACTTATGACGATTGCTGTGTCCCCTTTTGCGACCTTCCGGGCCAGCAAAATCCATAGGGAAGCCAGATTCGCTTAACAACCCTGTGACTAACTTAACAATCGCAGTGGTTCCCTTAACCAGAAAAGTGCAAAGTGGAGCAAAACTCACTTAACAACTGTCTCGCTTAGCAACAGAGAGGCCAGGCTCCCTTTTGTGGTTCATAGGTCGAGGGCTAACCATACTTTTGAACGTCCCTCACAACAGCCTGATGTTTTCACCCGACAATCCCAGATTATCCGAGGAAAACATTCCCCTCCCGCTCCGCGTCTCAGGTACGCAACTCGCTTTTTCTGCTTTCTCTTCTGCGTTTTCACTCACCTGCTGGCGGTTGTTTGGCGTGTAGGGCAACATGGTCGAGACGTGGAACATAATCTCGTAGTCCTGATACGTGGTATACAGGGAGTGGGTCCCGGTGGAGTCGTCTGCAAAGAAGGGGCAAGGGAAAGGGAGGGGGGAAAAAACATGGTTTTGGCAACTTTTAAACCCAGCCTGCTTTAAAGAAAATTGTGACAGGCAGAAAGAATCAGAGGAACCATCTTTAAGATGGCAGCATGGAAGATTTGGTCAATTCTGGGGCTAAATAATAAATTTGGGTATATAATAAAACGTAAAAGTAAAGGTTCCCCTTGCACATTTGTGCTGGTCGTTCCCGACTCTAGGAGGTGGTGCTCATCTCCGTTTCAAAGCCGAAGAGCCAGCGCTGTCTGAATACGTCTCCGGAGTCATGTGGCGGGCATGACTCAACGGCGAAGGTTTAAGGTTTAAAGTTTTAATGGATTTGTACACCACCCAATCCCGAAGGACTCCGGGTGGTGCATGGAACGTTGTTCCCTTCCCACCAAAGGTGGTTCCTATTTTTCTACTTGCATTTTTTACGTGCTTTTGAACGGCTAGGTTGGCAGAAGCTGGGATTCGAACCGCCAAACTGCCGACATTTCTGGTCAACAAGCTCAGCGTCTTAGCCCACCCCGAGCCACCCTTAGATGAATGGCAGCAATTGTGGGATAGAAATATTAAATTGACAACGTCGACTGCCCATCAGGAAGGTTTGTATGAAATGTTTTATAGATCAGTGTTTCTCAACCTTGGCGACTTTAAGTCCTGTGGACTTCAACTCCCAGAATCCCCCAGCCAGCAGAGCTTGAAAAAGGTTGAAAAACACTGTTATAGATGGTACTTTACACCCAGAAGACTGGCAAAAACGTTTAAAGATAGATCGCCTAACTGTTGCAAGGGTAAGCAACCATTTGGTTCACACTATCATATGTGGTGGCCATGCCCCAAAGCAATTACTGCTGGGGAGGAAAACAGCTGAGGCGCGACAATCAACTCTGCCGAGCGACTCAGCGGAGAGGATATAGGTCCGTAAAACGCAAGGGCGCGTACCACACTGGTTTCAAAATTTTTTCGAACCTACTCTGTGGGTGTGGCCTCCTTTGTGGGAGTGGCTTGCCGGCTATGTGACCTGGTGGGAGTGGCTTGCCGGCCATGAGTTTTCTTGAGCCGAGGTGGCGCAGTGGTTAGAGTGCTGTGGTTAGAGTGCTGTACTGTAGCCACTTCAGCTGACTATTAGCTGCAGTTCGGTTCAAATCTCACCGGCTCAAGGTTGACTCAGCCTTCCGTCCTTCCAAGGTGGGTGAAATGAGGACCCAGACTGCGGGGGCGATATGCTGACTCTGTAAACCGCTTAGAGAGGGCTGAAAGCCCTATGAAGCGGTATATAAGTCTAACTGCTATTGCTATTGCTATTCTTTCTCTCTCTCTCTCTCTTTCCTTCCTTTTGTCTCTCTGTCCCTTTTTCCTTTCATCTCTCTCTTTTTCTTTTTTTATTTCTTTCTTCCTTTCTTTCTCTCTCTGTGTGAGAGTGTGTGTGTGTGTGTGTGTCAGTGGTGGGTTTCAAAAATTTTTCGAACCTACTCTGTGGGTGTGGCGTCCTCTGTGGGAGTAGCTTGCCGGCCATGTGACCTGGTGGGAGTGGCTTGCCAGCCATGTGTTTTCTTTCTCTCTCTCTCTTTCCTTCCTTTTGTCTCTCTGTCCCTTTTTCCTTTCATCCCTCTCTCACTTTTTCTTTCTTTTTTATTTATTTATTTATTTATTTATTTCTTCCTTTCTCTTTCTCTCTCTATGTGAGTCTCTCTCTGTGTGTGTGTGTGTGTGTGTGTCAGTGGTGGGTTTCAAATTTTTTTCGAACCTACTCTGTGGGTGTGGCCTCCTCTGTGGGAGTGGCTTGCCAGCCATGTGACCTGGTGGGAGTGGCTTGCCGGCCATGTGTTTTCTTTCTCTCTCTCTCTCTCTTTCCTTCCTTTTGTCTCTCTGTCCCTTTTTCCTTTCATCTCTCTCACTTTTTCTTTCTTTTTTATTTATTTATTTATTTATTTCTTCCTTTCTTTCTCTTTCTTTCTCTGTGTGAGTCTGTGTGAATCTGTGTGTGTCTGTGTGTGTGTGTGTGTCAGTGATGGGTTTCAAAAAATTTTCGAACCTACTCTGTAGGTGTGGCTTGCCAGCCATGTGACCTGGTGGGAGTGGCTTGCCGGCCATGTGTTTTCTCTCTCTCTCTCTCTCTCTCCCCTTCCTTTTGTCTCTCTGTCCCTTTTTCCTTTCCTCTCTCTCTCACTTTTTCTTTCTTTTTTATTTTTTTCTTTCTTTCTTTCCTCCTTTCTTTCTCTTTCTGTGTGTGTGTGTGTGTGTGTGTGTGTGTGTGAGAGTGGTGGGTTTCAAAAATTTTTGGAACCCCTTCTGTAGGTGTGGCCTGCTTTCCGGGTCCACTGGTGGAACCTCTTCTAACCAGTTCGGTAGATTTGACGAACCGGTTCTACCGAACTGGTAGGAACCCACCTCTGGCGCGTAGGCGGGCCCAGCTGAGGGATGTGATTGTGCATATCCCTGGGCCCGAGTTGGGGTCAATGTGGATTTGTTTGTATCAGCCGATCACACCCAACACTTACTCTTGATGTCCAGCTGCGCACGGTATTTGTCGAAGCCGAGTAGGCGGACTCGATCCCCCAAGAGGTTCAGGAACTCTTCAAAGGTGGGCCCAGCCTTCTCGTTGTTGTACATGTCCTCCTCCGAACCCTGCTTTTCCCGGCAGTACAGGATCCCGACTTTGCGCTGGAAACTAAGCTGCATAGAATCGAAGGAACGGAAACGAAAAATGGAACGGAAGGCTGGCAAGGCAAGAAGCAATGGATGGAAACTAATTGAGGGAAGAAGCAACCTGGAATTAAGGAGAAACTTTCTAACACTGAGAACAATTAATCAATGGAACGACTAGAAGTTGCAGGTTGGACGGGAGGGCCTCCGAAGTCCCTTCCAACTATTATTCTATGCCCCGATTTCCTGATAATTAGAACAATTGACCAGTGGAACTGCTTGCCACCAGAGGTTGTGGGTGCTCCATCACTGGAGGTTTTCAAGAAGAGGCTGGACAATGTTTGTTCACAATGGTCTCCTGCTTGAGCAGAGGGTTGGACTAGAACAGTGGTCTCCAACTTTGGCAACTTTAAGACTTGTGGACTTCAACTCCCAGAGTTCCTCAGCCAGCAAAGCTGGCTGAGGAACTCTGGGAGTTGAAGTCCACAGGTCTTAAAGTTGCCAAGGTTGGAGACCATTGGACTAGAAGACCTCCAAGGTCCATGGTTGCAAGATTTGGGTATGGCTAGTCTAGTGAATTAGGGGTGATATGATAACAGTCTTCCTGTATTTGAGGGGCTGTCCCAAAGGAGAGGGACTCGAACTCACTGTCTCCTGGTGATTGGCACAAAGTCACCTACCGCTTTCACACTCGAGTTGGGACTAGAATTCACCTTCTCCTGATGATTGGCCCAAAGTCACTCACCCGGTTTTCATGCCTGAGACAGACCTAGAACTCAACGTCTCCTGCTTTCGAGCGTAATGCCTTAACCAGTAGGCCAAATTGACATTTGCAGTGTTCCGCAATCATACGATCACAGTTTACGATGTTTTTCCCCCCACCAGAAAATCAGCGTTTACTGGTTTTCGGCACAAAAAGCAAATCATTGTATCACTTAAAAAGAAAATCTTGTAAATTGGGGTTGGCGACATCGGTTACCCTATTGACGATGGTTTTATAGATGGCATTTGCCTCCAGCAAGATTGGCCAAAATGTACCCAAATTTATCCCCCTAAATGTTGGGAGATGTAGCCCACAAGTCTGGAACATTCTACCCTATGGGGTGGGTGTGCCCCATCGCAAGGAAATACTGGTGCAAAATTCGGAAATGGTTGGAAGAAATTACGGAGCGAAAAACAGAACTGAAACCAGAAGCATTCTTATTAGGAATATTAAGACCAAAAAATGGATAAACAATCTCAATACACAATCATACACACTGCAGACAGGATTGCTTTCGCACAAAACTGGCAAAAAATCAATACACCCGCAGAGGAAACAATAATTAGAAAACTACTCGAATGTGCAGAGATGGACAAAATGGCAATAGAACTAAAAGAAAGAGAAGAATCGGGTTTCTATAAAATATGGAATAGAATTTATAAGTGGCTAGAAAACAGAAGCCAAAGCAGAAAATAGAGAATGCAAATATATGGTGATATAAATAATCAATATTAGTATAAATGTTGTTGTTATATTATAGGACAAGGTTAAAGCAATAGGAAGGCGATGCAGAATAGAGAATTATAAAGGCTCAACAGGAAAGCCAATATAGAAGGCTGTATAATTACTTTATATTGTTATGTGCGTTTTGTGTTTTATTTTTTTTCTCGTGTTTTTCTTTCTGTTTTTAAAGATTAAAACATTCAATAAAAATTATTTTAAAAAAACAAAAACGAGTCACAAGTTACAATCGTTAACCGCCAGCATCTCCAGGACGATCGTCACTTTGAGGAATACCTGCCCCAGGTATCCGACAGCATTATAGCCCCATCCAACCTACCCCTTGCTCGTCCAACTTCAGCAACGTCTCGGGGACTTTCGGGGAGTTGGAAGCGAGACGCAAACACGACAGGGTGAGCTCCGGCACGATGTGCTCCAGAAGCTTCTTGGGAGGGACGCCCCGGGGAGAGGCATGGCGAGCGGTGAGAGGCAGGGCATCTTCCAAAATGGATCCACGGAGGGTCCGGAGCTGGGAGGGACAGAACGAGAGGTCATCGGTGGGGGGGGACGGGGACGTTCACCTGTCGCAAAACATCCGAAGTTGAAAAATATTGACACAACAAATAGATGCTGGCAGCCGATTCGGAGAGTGAGGAGGGTTGGGGAGGAACCTGGGCCAGTCCTGGAGTCTGGGGAAGGCTCTGAGGAGGGCTCTGTGTCGGAGGCAGAGAGGGGGCCAGGGCCGTCCAACAGTTATCAGCTGCCTTCAGAGTCGGAGATCAGTGGGGCAGAAGAACAGCTGGAGCCTGTTCCCGATGTGTGCATGTACCAGGAGACGGGAACAGCTAAGGAACAAGGACTGACTCGGGAGTAAAGGCACAGGTGGACGATGAATGGCCCCTCCCATAGGGAATAAAGAGGAGCGAAAGGGGAGTGGAGTTTGCAGGAGGCAATTAGTTCATTAGGGTGAAGATCTGCTCCTGACTTCTTGCCAAGTAATTGCTGATACAGCGTGTCGTGGCCCAGCAGGAGCCATTGGAGCTGACTCTGACAGCGAGGGGCCCTATGAGTCGGCCCTGGAGGATGTGGAGGACCCTGGACAGGGTTCCGACTCCGAGCAGGGCGCAAAGAGACTGGTTGGCCACCAAGTGGCGCCTGAGCCTTGGACCAGTGGGGAGGAGACAAGGGAGAGTGATCCAGAAACCAGCAGTGAATTGTTCCTGGATGCACGCCATCGAAGAGCTACTTGGCGTCAAGAACAATTACGCAATTACAAGAGGTAATTGTGCTCAGCTGGTGGTCATTAGGCTCCTCTCCAGACTATAAAAAAGACTGCTTGTGACATGCCCCTCTTGCAGAAGTCAACGCATTGACTCAAGAGAACGTAACTAACTTGGCAGGCTGGATTGCTGCCAAGGTTTGTCTGAATTGTTGCCAAGGTTTGTCGGACTTGCTGCCAAGGTCCTTATCTGTTTGTTTGCTTGGCTTTCAGCCACCGAGATTCTGGTCTTGTTATTAAAGGACATTCTAATTAAGCTTGTCTCAGCTTTCGTTACTGGATGGAGGAGGGGGTCAGAACACAGCGTGGTGTTTAGAAGATATCGGCCTGGCAGCTCTCCCAGCCTGATAAAGGCCTGTAGTTGTGAAATCTCTTGAACACTCTTGGCTGGGACTTTGCTGGAGAGGAATTCCCTTTCACCTAAGTAAAAGGGGTTTTATCGGGATGAGGAGTTGGCTTCACGATCTTGGGAAGCCTCGGTCAGAACAGCACTGTGAAGCAGTATATAGGTTTATGTGCTGTTTATTGCTATTTTGCTTGTGGGAATTCTGGGAGTTGAAGTTCACCCATGCTAAAGCATCCCAGGTCGAAAAATATCGACGCGAGGAGTAGATGGACCCCGAAGCGGTATATAAGCCTGCTGGTTTTTTTTTTCAGTGGTGGTGTAACTTTGGTCACTAAACGAGTAATTGTTAAGGTGAGGACCACCTGAGCCATTTGTAAAGTAGCAGCTTAAGAGAGACTGGACATCTCCCACCTTCTTCCCACAACCCACACCTCTGCCCTAGAGCCGAGGTGGTGCAGTGCTTAGGGTGGTGCAGTGGTTAGGGTGCAGTAATGCAGGCCACTTTAGCTGACTGTTATCTGCAGTTCAGCGGTTCTAATCTCACCGGCTCAAGGTTGACTCAGCCTTCCATCCTTCCGAGGTGGGTGAAATGAGGACCCAGACTGTGGGGGCGATATGCTGACTCTGTAAACCGCTTAGAGAGGGCTGAAAGCCCTATGAAGCGGTATATAAGTCTAACTGCTATTGCTATTGCTATTGCCCTCCATTGGTGCCCAAGACCGCTGCTTACCTGGCTTGTGCGAAGGATCAAGCGGTAGTTGTACTGAGGACCGGTGCTTCCTTCCTTCTCTTCGCGGCGGAGGGAGATGGCCACAGCGCCCAGCTGATCGTCCACCCCGAAGAAATTTTGATGTTCTGGGGAAGACAGCGGGAAGAACTCATGTTTAAGGCGCACAGAAGGAAGGCGAGAAAACACGCCCATTCAACAAGGGCAGCTGTATTCTAGTGCCAACCTTCCTCTTTTCCATCAGCTTGAACCAAAAATATTCGAGAGAGGAAACAGGGTATAGATATATTTTTGTTTTGTTTTACGAAAAGGAAATGAGGAAATGGCAATGATTGTACTATGGCCCCTGCACCACAGGAAGTGGAGATAACTCCCAGCACGAAATATCTAAAAGGAAAGATAAAGCAATGATGAAAATGTACGTTGTGACTGTTTGGTCTTTTCCTGACACGGATACCTTTCAATAAACCTTTTTTTTTAAAAACTTGGCTTCTCCAGTGGTGTTTCTCAATCTTGGCCACTTTATCGAAGTTACCTCCAACGGCATTACTAAAACTGGATAAGAGCAACTTCAAATGAAATTGGATCAAAAGCAGTTTAAAATGGATTTGGAATAAAATACAATTTAAAATGGATTTGCAATAAAATACAATTTAAAATGGAGTTGGAAGAGAATACAATAATTTAAGATATAGATAAAAATAGGACAAAATTATATTTCGGTACCACCCTTACAATCTACCCCAATCAGTCCCACCTATGCAGATCTCAAACAAACCATTTTGTTTAAGGACTGGGCTGTGTTAAATATTATTTTCGAGCTCATAAAGTAAGTTGTTTTGATATGGGGGGGGGGGGTCCCAATTGGTCCTTCGTTTGTATATAAACCGAGGCACCTTTTTAAAAAAAAACCTTTTACAAGCAACAATCAAATAGGATGTGAGCTAAAGATGTTTTTCTATTTAAGAATCATTAATAATTGAGTTTATTCAGCATGAAATGGAGCTTAGTTATGTAGCACGAGGCTGTAAATATTCTGCAGTATCGGGACTGTCGGTGAGTCAGAGGAAGAGACACAGCGGGAGAGCTGCTCTTTAAAAATTACAGTCGAATTGATTGAAATCAAACCTTTTTACTCGGTATTTAAATCGTGATTTAAATCGACTTGATTTAAATCCAATCCACCCTGCTTCCTTTGCTGCAAAAGTTCACCGATTTGGAGTGCGGGGTGGAGGGAACAAAAGGACACGTCAATCAGAGGTGGTATTCTACCAGTTTGGGTCCGTTCGCTCGAATCGGTAGCGGAAATTGCGGGTCCCCCCTCCGCTCACGGTCTACGGCATCCCATTTAGACCCTTTTTTCGCCCAAAGGGAATGCGCGGAAGGCTATACGCATGCACGGAGGTGGCGCCCGGTGACATGTGCGAACCAGTAGGGAAGGTAAGTGAATGCCACCTCCGACGTCAATGATATTCAAGGAAGGTTGTTCATTTAACCCAAACGCCCGGAGGATGCGGAGTCAGCCACGGGAGTTTCGGAGCGAAGCGGTCATGTGAAAGGGAAACAAAACAAGGGACGGTTGTAGCTTCTATTTTAAAACCAAGGGAAGGACACAGTCAGAAGTTCTTAGCCAGAGAGACATCAAAGGGCTCCATCCTGGGAAGAATGGCTAATCGAGTTAGGGCAGAACGCTTTGATGTCCCAAATAACTCTGCATTCAAAGATTAAATCTAACCTTAAATCTAGATAGAGACAGATAGATAGAGATAGAGATAGGGAGAGGGAGAGAAAGAGAGAGAGAGACCGTGTTTCTTCGAAAATAAGATGCTAGGGGATTCTGGGATTTGTATCCCAGATATCCTAAAGTTACCACGGTGGTGAAATATTGCTTCTGGGCCAATAAAGAATCCTATCCTATCCTATCCCTATATTCTATTCTAATCCTATATTCTATTCTATTCCTATATTCTATATTCTATTTCTATATTCTATTCTATATTCTCTTCTCTTCTATTCCTATATTCTATTCTATTCCTATATTCTATTCTATTCCTATATTCTATTCTATTCCTATATTCTATTCTATTCCTATATTCTATTCTATTTCTATATTCTATTCTATTCTAGACTATTCCTATATTCTATTTTATTTCTATTCCTATATTCTATTTCTATATTCTATTCTTTTTATTCCTATATTCTATTCTATTTCTTTTCCTATATTCTATTCTATTCCTATATTCTATTCTATTCCTATATTCTATTCTATTTCTATATTCTATTCTATTCCTATATTCTATTCTAATATTCTATTCCTATATTCTATTCTATTTCTATATTCTATTCTATTCCTATATTCTATTCTATTCCTATATTCTATTCTATTCCTATATTCTATTCTATTCCTATATTCTATTTTATTTCCCTATATTCTATTCTATTCCTATATTCTATTCTATTCCTATATTCTATTCTATTTCTATATTCTATTCTATTCTAGACTATTCCTATATTCTATTTTATTTCTATTCCTATATTCTATTCTATTCTATTTCTATATTCTATTCTTTTTATTCCTATATTCTATTCTATTTCTTTTCCTATATTCTATTCTATTCCTATATTCTATTCTATTCTATTCCTATATTTTATTCTATTCTTTCTATTTCTCTATTCTATTCTATTTCTCTATTCCAGTCTATTTCTCTATTCTATTCTATTCCTATATTCTTTTCTTTTCTATTCTACTCTATTCTATTTCAGTTCTGCAAAATGAGGAAGTATTGCTGCAAATCAAAACTTTTATCGTGTTTCCCCGAAAATAACACAGGATCTTATTTTATTTTGACCCCCCCCCCAAAAAAAGCACTTGGCCTCATTTTCGGGGAGGTCTTATTATTTTTGGGGTGCAGCAGGCGGTGAGCGTGGTCACCTCATGGCTGCTGCTGTGTTGCAATATTTTCAGGGAGGGCTTATTTTTTGGGGGGAGGGCTTATTTTAGCGCATGCACTCCAAAATCCAATTGGGCGTATTATCCAGGGAGGTCTTATTTTCAGAGAAACAGGGTACAGCTTTAACCCAGGGATTTCTTCTACGCCCCAAAATATGGCGTAGATATTAAAATATCTTAAAATAGATAGTTTAATAGACTTAAAAACAGGGTTAAAATATTTTAAGTCTGGGTAGTCCTCGATGTACAACCATTATCCGCGTCAGTATTTCTGTCACTGAGCAAAGCAGCTGTTCAACGGGGACGCGCCTGATTTTAGGTCTTTCCCATGGTTGTTAAGCAGAACACGGCTGCTGGTAAGTGAATTGGGCGGTAAGTGAAATGGGCGGTAAGTGAATTGGGCGGTAAGTGAATTGGGCTGGAATTGGACAGGCCTTAAGTACCGTTGTAACTTAGAACGGTCGCTAAAGGAATGGCAGGAAGTTGAGGACTATCCGTGTTTCAATTTTAGGAGAAATAGCAGCTCATTGAACATTTCCCCTCTGCTCTCCCCCCCCTCCCCACCACATTCTCCCTGCCACCCTGCGTTCACCTTTGCCGTAAAAATGCTTCCGGTAGTAACAGGCTCCGAGATCGGCATATTCGATGGTGTGCATCACTCGGCTACTCCTCTGTCCGTAACTTTCGCGGGGTTCCTCCAGCACCGAAACGGCCATGTTTGGGCAGTGGAAGCCCGCCGGCAACCCCCGGTGTTGGCCTAGTCCCCGTTCGACCTCCCCTCCGGCTTCCACCCGAAAGGCGGAACACCTGAGCACCAGCGTGCCTCCTTCCTCCTCTCCTGCCCCGTCCTCCAGAATCGGGGTCACGTCCGCCGTACGGCACTGTGAAGCCGCCGAGGCACCCGTGGTGACGTTGCCCTGCCTCGCAGCTTCCCGGGCCCCCTCGCCCGGCTCAAAGAGGATACTCTGAACGTCATAATGGGCCAAGTGGCGGCCCCACACCGGCGTGGCCACCTCCGATGCGGGAAGCGATACGCTGGTCTCCGCTGACGGGGTGCCACTCCCGTCCGATTCCCAGACATCCGAGGATGCCAGTCCCAGCAGGACCAGGGGATCACGGAAACGACGCGCGGTGGGACTGCCCACCCGCGACTCTTCGTGGCTGTGTGCCCGGGCTCGAGGGGGCGCCATGCTCTTTGAGGGCATGCTGGGGCTGCTGCTATTTCGCTGGAATCCCGTCCCGGATGCTGCGGCCAGCGGTAACGGGGAGCTGGGAGCACCTGCAGTGGTTGTCAGCTCCCCTTCGCTCAGGGTCACGTCACTGTTGCTGCGATGCATGAGGCTGCTGCACTGTGGTGACCTCAGTGGCGGGCCACAGTGGCCCACGAGCGGGCCCTCGCACGCCTGGGGCTTGGGGGTCCGGAAATTGTCGAACGAGAAGGAGGTGAGCGGTGGACGGTTCGAGTGGCGTCGCATCTTGCGAACGAAGAGATCGTCCGACTGCATCGCCCCTGGCCAGCGTGCGCTTCAAGATTCCGGATCCCGCCCTTGTCTCTGATTGGAGGGCAGGCCCCGCTGCCCCTCAGGCTCGCCAGCCAATCGAGGGCTTCCAAGACAGCCAGCGGTGGTCAAGTAGACAGAGAGAGTCAGTGCACTCCCCATGGAGAGACGCTTGCAAACCGCTGGGGAAAGGAGCCTGGCGCCCGCTTCCACTCCGCCGCTGTGGGTCAGCATGCTGCAGCCATGGCCATCGCGAAGGCTGGGAAGTGGCAACGATCCCGCGTCATCTTGGAAATGTTTCTTGGACAAGAAAAGAGACAATGAAGTGTTAAAAATGGATTATGGGCAACCATGCACGTTGCGTTGAAATGACGCACACAATTAAACAATATTTAACATTATTAAAACCATTGCTAAATTTTTGTCTCATATAGGCATTACGGCCACAATTGAACCCAAGATTCTTTTTTTTATATCTTCTTTTTTTTTAAATATACTTTTTTTATTTTCCATTTTCATAACATATAATCACATGTATACTGTTACATAGCCAATATCCTATTGTATTAAGTAGTAATTACATCAATTCCTCTTGTCATCAACGCCCAGAAAGATAAAAACCCATTATTAGCTCTTCTGCTCTCCATACACCTCTTTCTTCTACCTCTCTCCTACCTCCTTTCTTCCCTCCATCATCCTTTTCTACTCTACTTCCCCTTCCTTTCCCCTTCTCCTCTCTCTTCATTCCACTCCTCCTTATCCTCCTCATCTTCCCCCTCTCTCCTATCCCTCTCTTCCTATCTTTCTTCTCTCCTCTGTTTCCCACTCTTCCTCTCATTGGTGTATTTCAGCTTTTGAGCAAACTCCATTCTATGTTGATGGTATTTATGCTTCCATATCAATATACAATTAGCAATAGCAATAGCAGTTAGACTTATATACCGCTTCATAGGGCTTTCAGCCCTCTCTAAGCGGTTTACAGAGTCAGCATATCGCCCCCACAGTCTGGGTCCTCATTTTACCCACCTCGGAAGGATGGAAGGCTGAGTCAACCTTGAGCCGGTGAGATTAGAACCGCCAAACTGCAGATAACAGTCAGCTGAAGTGGCCTGCAGTACTGCACCCTAACCACTGCACCATCTTGAGCCCAAGATTCTGTTGCTAGGGGAGACATTTGTTAAGTGAGCTCTGCCTCGCTTTACGACCTCTCTTGCCACAGTGGTTAAGCAAACCCCTGCAGCTTGTTCAGCTAACTCAACTCACTTAAGAACACTTTTTCCGGATTCTCAACCTCTTTTATTTCATACCACAGCGCCCAAAATTGGATGCAATTTTTTCTAAGTGCGATCTTACAAAGGCTTACTGGAAAGTGGTGTTAACACTTCCAACCGCTCTTCTTATTAAACAATATTTAACATTATTACAAACATGATATGCCTCATATAGGCATTACGACCACAATTACCGTCTTCTGCCGCACACCTCCCTAAGACCGATAAGATCGCACAGGATGGGCCTTCTCCAGGTGCCATCAGCTGGACAATGCCGGCTGGCGACGCCTCGGAGTAGGGCCTTCTCTGTTGCCGCTCCGGCCCTATGGAATGAGCTACCCCCAGAGATCCGGACCCTACCCACTCTCATGGCCTTCCGGAAAGCTATTAAGACCTGGCTATTCCGGCAGGCCCCGGGCTGTTGACCTCTGGATTGAGGTCCAGCCCCGCTTAGATTGGGTGCATGTTGTGTCTTTTAAATTTGTCGTGTTTTATCTGTTTTTAGTTTCTTTTAATCTCTGTTTCTGTAAGCCGCCCGGCTTACAGGGAGGGAAGAAAGGGAGGAAAGGAAGGGAGAGAGGGAGGAAGAAAGGAAAGGAGGGAGGGAGGAAGGGGAGTTTGAAGGAAAGAAGGTAGGGAATGGGATCCTCTGGGATTGGGCGGCCTATAAATTTAATAAACAATTAAACAGTTAATTACACCCAAAACTTCTGATGCTAAGGGAGACATTTGTTAAGTGAGTTCTGCTTCGTTTTATGACCTTTCTCGCCGGCCGTTGTTCAGCTAACTCAACTCACTTAAGAACACTTTTTCCGGAGTCTCGACCTCTTTTTTTTTCATACCGCGGCGCCCAAAATTGGATGCAATATTTTCTAAGTGTGATCTCACGAAGGCCCTGTGAAGCGGTATTAACACCTCCTACCGCTCTTCTAACGGTTTCCCATAATTAGCGGGAGTTGAGTCAAGAATGGGGAGGCTTGGGGAGGGGGTGTGTGTGGAGAGACGCAGAGAGACAGAACCGCGTCTGGGAAAACTGCGAGATCGCATCGAGGCGGCCTCTGACCAAGCTATCCCCAGGCAGAATCTCTTGCTCGCTCGTCCTCCACGCTCATCCTCCACGGAGGAAGTGCAAAGACACACTTCTGCAAACGATCAAGGGGGGGGGTGAACCCGCTGTTCAGCCAGTGCCTTGTGACGCAAGGACAAAGAACCTCAAAGCCGGAGGGCACTGCACTTAGGAAGACGGGGCGCTTTCTTCCCTGACCCAGAAAATCGAAATTAGTGCAAGGAAATGGAAGTCGGTTTTCAAAAAAAAAGACGAAAGGGGGGCGGGGGGGGGGGGAAGTACGCCTCCCCAAAGTTGCGTGCAAAGAACAAACGACTGGGAAGAAGCTGTCCTTCTCTGGTTTCCATAAAGGGGGGGGGCTGAGTTACAGAAATGTTGGGCTCAGGTGTAACCTGCAAAAGGAGGAAAGGAAGAGGGGGAAGGGTTGGTTCACGCCTCTGGGGAGGGGGGGTGTTTTTGTGACTGCCCCATCAGGAGAGGGAAATGAAGACCCCCTCTGTCCAGAGGCTTTTCAGGGGGGGAGGGAAGGAAGGGAGGGAGGGAGAGAAGAGGAGTTTGAAGGAAAGAAGGTAGGGAGAGGGAGGAAGGATTGAGGGAAGGAAGGGAAGAAAGGAAGGGAGGGAGGGAGGGAGGAAAGGAGGGAGGAAGGAAGGGGAATTTGAAGGAAAGAAGGTAGGGAGTGGGAAGAAGGATTGAGGGAGGGAGGGAAGGGAGGGAGGGAAGAAAGGAAAGGAGGAAAGGAAAGGAGGAAAGGAAGGGAGGAAGGAAGGGGAGTTTGAAGGAAAGAAGGTAGGGAGAGGAAGGAAGGATTGAGGGAGGGAGGGAAGGGAGGGAAGAAAGGAAGGCAGGAAAGGAAAGGAGGAAAGGAAGGGAGGAAGGAAGGGGAGTTTGAAGGAAGGAAGGTAGGGAGAGGAAGGAAGGATTGAGGGAGGGAGGGAAGGGAGGGAAGAAAGGAAGGGAGGGAGGGAGGAAGAAAGGAAAGGAGGGAGGAAGGGGAGTTTGAAGGAAAGAAGGTAGGGAGAGGGAGGAAGTATTGAGGGAGGGAAGGGAGGGAAGAAATGGAGGAAAGGAAGGAGAGAGGGAGGAAGAAAGGAAAGGAGGGAGGGAGGAAGAAAGGAAAGGAGGGAGGGAGGAAGGGAAGTTTGAAGGAAAGAAGGTAGGGAATGGGAAGAAGGATTGAAGGAAGGAGGGAGGGAAGGGAGGGAGGAAAGGAAGGGAGGAAAGTGAGGAAGGGAGAGAAGGGAGGGTGGGAGGAAGGAAGAAAGGGAGGGAGGGAGGAAAAGGAGGGAGGGAGGAAGAAAGGGAGGGAGGGGAGTTTGAAGGAAAGAAGGTAGGGAGAGGGAGGAAGGATTGAGGGAGGGAGGGATGGAAAGGAGGGAGAGAGGAAGGAAAGAAGGATTAAGAGAAAGGAAGAGGTGGGAGAAAGGATTGAAGGATGGATAGGAGGGAGGATGGATGGAAAAGGGAGAGGGTGGGAGGAAGGAAGGACTGAAAGATGGATGAGTGGAAGGATTGTTTGAAGGAAAGAAGGTAGGGAAGGGGAAGAAGGATTGAGAGATGGAAGGATGGAAAGAAGGGAGGGAGAGATGGAGGGAGGGAGGATTAAGAGATCAAAAGAAGAAAGAAGGAGGTGGGAGAAAGGATTAAGGGATGGATGGATGGAAGGAGTGGTCATTTGGTGATTGGGGGGGGTGGGGGGGCAGAAAAAGACCTTGGGAGGGGAAGCATGGCCATTGAATGAGAAAAGGAACTTAACCAGAGGACCAGAGAGAAGGTGGCACATTAGACGCAATAAACATTATTTTTGGGTGGCTGCAGAGAACACATCGGGCCCAATCGCACCGCTGTGATTTTCCTATCAAGGGGAACGGGGTTGGGGTAGGGGAGAGGGGTGTCTTCCCATCCGCGGCACCCCCAATTTGCCCAGATCTCCCCTAGGTGGAGCCCCCCCTCCCCACACTCTGCACTTGGGCCAAAATTGGGGTAAGGGGAGAACATGAAGCCTGGATGGTTTGACGCACACGGCTGCTTCCTGTTTTGCAGAGGAAATGCAACTGAAGCGGAAGTCCGAATTCCCTGCCCCCCTTCTCCCCCCCACTGTCCCTGAGCTATGGTGTTTCTTCCTCTTCACGGACTCTCCCCCCACCCCCACCCCCCAAGACAAAAGCCGTCCACGTAACATCCTCAGGAAAAAGCCATCGGCTTTGCGCTGAAACCACGTCTCAACAATAGCCACAACAGATAGTAGCTGAGTTGTAGGACCATGTGCGGCCGAGCAAAAGAGACCCTCCCTCTCTCTTTGGGAGATAACAACCCCACCTCCCCATTCACCTGGCCCCCTCCCAAACACTCTTTTTCGAAGACCCCATGCCAAAGGGCAAAAGGCGAGGGTGCCAATTCGGCCATTCCTTTAGCAGCCGGATTTCTAGCTGCGATGAATGGGGGTCTTTCTCCCTCGGGAAGGGCATGTCAGGGGGGGGGGGGACGCGTGCCATTCGGGCTGCGTCAGACTCCAGCCGGCTGGCAAGGCAGACAGGGTGGGCATTGAAAGCACGCTGGCGTCCCTGCGGGGAACGGGACGACGGCGGACTATACAAGGCAGTCCTCGACGTACGATGACAATTTGTGTGGCTGAGTGAGACCCAATGGTGCTTTCTTTCCCCGCAAGAGGCAACTGGACTTTCTGGGGTTTTTTTTTTTCTTTGAAGAGGTTTCGCTTCTCATCCAAGAAGCTTCTTCAGCTCTGACTGGGTGGCAAGAAACGGAAGGATTGATCCTCCTTGCAGACAGCTGGTCATTTGCATCCTTTTAGAGGGTCATTGAGGCCACTTGGAGGTTTATCTGGGAACGATTCATATTCCTTGCAGAGAGCTGCTCATTTCCATCCCTTTAGGGGGTTGTTGAGGCCACTTGGAGGTTTACCTGGAAACGATTTATATTCCTTGCAGGCAAGCTGGTCATTTGCATCCTTTGAGAGGGTCGTTGAGATTTAGATTTAGATTTAATTAACATTTATAGGCCGCCCTTTTCCCTGAGGGGACTCAGGGCGGCTTACATAAAATAAGGAGGGGGGGGGGTTACAAAACAATAAACATAAAACAATACATGAGAGTAAAATAGTACACAACATTCATTCATCATCCGGGTGGGGACAGGTTGTGGTCTTTATCCCCAGGCCTGACGGGATAGCCAGGTCTTAAGGGCTGTGCGGAAGGTCTGGACGGTGGTGAAGGTACGAATCTCCACGGGGAGATCGTTGAGGCCACTTGGAGAGGTTTATCTCTGTCCTCAGGGTCCCCTGAGTGGTGCAAATGGGTGTGGAAGGACCCATTTATCGGAGGACACAGATAAATGAGTCCTTCCAAGTTGCCTAAACAGCTCGTGGGAGTAGGAATGGATTTCCAGAGGAAAAATTGCAAACTGCAGGAACCATTTGCACCACTCAAGTGACCCTGAGGACACAGATAAGCCTCCAAGTGGCCTCAACGACCCTCTAAAAGGATGCAAATGACCAGTTGTCTGCAAGGAGGATCAATCCTTCCATTTCCCAAGAAGCAGAAGAAGCTTCTTGGATGAAAAGCGAAATGTCTTCAAAGAAAAAACCAGAGAGTCCAGTTGGCTCCTGAAAAGGCACTTTTGGGACAACCAGAATCTGGAGGACCGAGAACCTCTAGAGACATTTCGCTAAGTGACACATTTGCAAACTGAGTTTGACTTTGCTTGCCACCGTTGTTAAGCGAATCACTGCGGATGTTAAGTTAGTCACATGGTTTCTAAGCGAATCTGCCTTCCCTCTCGACTTGGCTCGTCGGGAAAGGTCACAAAAGGGGATCACGTGACCCCCCCCCCCCAGGACTCTGTCACCGTTATAAACATGAGTCAGTTGCCAAAGGGGCGAATTTTGATCACATGACCATGGGAAATGCAGCTACAACGGTCGTAAGGGTGGAAAACGGTCGCAAGCCTCCTTTTCCTGTGCCGTTGTAATTTTGAATGGTCACTAAACGAAACTGTTGTAAGTCGAGGACTACCTGAGGTTTGCAGGAGAAGAGAGCCAACTTTTCCCTCTGCTATTTTGACTTTCGGCTCAAAGTTTAGGTAGTCCTCAACATACAACAATTCCTTTTGTGACCCTTCAAAGTTACAACGGCACTGAAAAAAAAATGATTCATGACCCTTTTTCACATTTGCGACCTTTGTAGCAACCCCGCGGTCACGTGATCAAAACCACTGACTCATACTTATGACGGCCATAGTGTCCTGGGGCCATGTGATTCCCTTATGGTGAGCTTACGGCAACCAATTTTCAACGCGGTTGAAAAGCACCAAATAGCAGGTGGAGAGAAGAGAAAGCAACTTTCTCTGCCGGAAACCTTAAAAAGAGCTGCTAGTCCTCATCGTCCATTTGGGCTGCTGTCAGTGCCTGCACCATTTTCAGAATAGATAAAGGGAAAGGTTCCCCTTGCACGTATGTGCTAGTCGTTCCTGACTCTAGGGGGCGATGCTCATCCCCGTTTCAAAGCCGAAGAGCCAGCGCTGTCTGAAGACGTCTCCATGGTCATGTGGCCGGCATGACTCAATGTCGAAGGCGCACGGAACACTGTTCCCTTCCCACCAAAGGTGGTTCCTATTTTTCTACTTGCATTTTTTACCTGCTTTCGAACTGCTAGGTTGGCAGAAGCTGGGACAAGTCACGGGAGCTCACTCCGTTACGCGGCGCTAGGGATTCGAACCGCCGAATTGCCGACCTTTCTGATCGACAAGCTTCAGCATCTTAGCCACTGAGCCAGCACGTCCCTATTCTCAGAGTAGCAATATTAAAAAATGGTTTGCATTGGCTTCTCGTGGGAAAATCTTTTCAACTTCTCACCTTGGGAACTCTTGATGGCCTCCCATCCAATTTCCCTTCCTGGATGCATCTCCCCGATTTCATCGTTTGAGAAATGTCTACTAACCCTTGCTTACTACTCCCTCTTTTTAAAGCCAGGTGAGCCTTGGGCTTCTGAGGAAGTTGAGCCTGGGTTCCCCAGGGTTACATTCACACAAGACACTAAACCAGGTTAAAAAAAAAAACACCTTGTATTCATTCAACGGGCTAAGCTTGGTTAAATTGTCATGCTGTGCCAACAGAATTACAGGCATTCGTTCAGCAACTATTCTAAGTTACAGCAGCCCTGAAGAAGGTGGCTTAGGACCAGTCCTCACACTTATGACCACCGACGCAGAAGTCGGGTTTGCTGAACGACTGCCTGATTCACTTAACGACTGCAGTGGATATGCTCGATAAATGTGGCCAAAAGGACCATAAATTTAGCTACGACTCGCTTGACCCGGCTTAGCGACGGAAATTTCTGATCCCTCATGGTGAGGACACCCTACACTTCTTGAAGCTACTGTGCGAATGTAAGAAAGGAGTCCATGCAATCAGCAGGTTAAGCGGCTGTGTGAATGCAACTGTTGGTGGAGATCATCCTCTTCCCATCGATTTGCAATTTATTGCTTTTTTGCACCGACCAAAACCCCCGTTTGCAAATCCTTCTTGGAGCGCGCACTGGGATTTCGCCTGTCCTCCGCGCAGGAAGGAGGCGGACTCCAGCTCCCATCACCTGCTGACCCGTGCCCTGGTGCCAAAAGCCGGACAGGAAGAGGACCTCAATATCTGGACACTTAACGTGTGCCTGCCTTCACCAACCCTTCGCATTCATTTATTGAATTGAATTTTCATTCATTTAGAACCACGATGCCAGCCAAGGCGACGTCCGAAGGTTACATCAAGTTTAAACCTCTTTCCACGGGAAGCCTAACAAGCATTTGTTTAGCCAGGATCGGAAACGAGAGGTTGGGGGGGTCTCCCTGCAGCAGGGAAGATGGTCGAAAGGTTCTCGGTGGCATCTGACCGGGTCGGAAGGGACCTTGGAGGTCTTCTAGTCCAACCCCCTGCTCAAGCATGAAACCCCATATCATTTCAGAGGTGGGTTTCGTGTAATTTTATCACTGGTTTGCTGCGCGTCGAAAATGTGATGGAGCACACACCCCCCAACTTCTGGTGGCAAGCAGTTCCGCTGGCTAATTGTCCTCACTGTTAGGAAGTTTCTCCTTAGTTCTAAGTTGTTTCTCTCCTGGGTTTTATAAGGTACAAATGGGCCTCAATTTTACAACAGTTCATTGAGTGACCATCACACTGTTGCAGTCGCGTCATCAAAATTCAGACTCTTGGCCACTGACTCGTATTTACGACAGTTGCAGTGTCCCAGGGTCACATGATTCTCCTTTGGCGACCTTCTGACAAGCAGACTCAGTGGGGGAGCCAGATTCGCTTAACAACCGGGTTACAAATGTATCAATGGCAGCAATTCACTTAACGACGGTGGTCCTGAAATGGGGCAGAATTGACCTAACGACAGTCTCACTTAGCGACATAACTGTTGGGACTCAATTGTGGTCAACTGTGCAGTCAATTTATTGCACTTTTGCTGCGCTGCAAATCCCACACAGTTCCCTGGCTTTTGAGGTCAAGAGTCACCCTGGCTGGGGATGATGGGAGCTGCTGTTCCACACCCAGGTTAGGGGGAAGCTCATATAGAGGGTAGATGCGATTCAGAACTGCTTTCCACCCCATGTAAATGGCGGCGTTAAAAATCTAAAAAGCACATCAAAGAGGCAGGTTTTCCAGAAGGAAGAATTCAATAGAGTCTTGGGTTCAAATCTCAGTCATAAAAAAGTTTTTCTGCCCTCTAGGATAGGCAAGAGCGAAGGAAGCAGCGTGGCTGGGTTTGTTTAACCATCTAACCTGGATTAAACCATGATCTGGGTCTGCACCTTCCTTTGGACCTAAAAGGCTGAGTTTGCACAACATGCTACACCCCAGGTTGTTAAGCGTGAAGCTAACCATGTAACCAGAGAAACAGGTTTGAATTTTAACATTTCTGGAAATATGTGAAGTAGCCGGATCTAAAAACCTGCACTGAATTTTAATATCAACATTATGCTGGTTGGACCCAACCATCTTATTCGCATGAATTAACTGGGGTGTTTAATCTGGCTTGTCATTCAGAACCTTAAGGACTAGAACCTTTGCTTTTTATACCCTAAAATCTTATTTATTGTTCAGGGTTTTTTTCCCCCCCCCCTCCAATGAATGCTTCTTCTTTTTTTCCCCCAAAAGGTTTTGGGAACGCAAATAAACTCAACACTATTGTTATTTTAATAGCGCTGCTTAAAGAGTTTTGGAGTCTTTTGAATTCGGGATATTTTTGGGAGATGCTTTGCTGTACTGGATTTTTGCAGGCTGTCTTTTGAAGGGGAGGGAGGGTTGAATAAATTTTATTATAAAGGAAGCCAAATTTTGCTTGATTTTGGGGTCTGGGGAAGATTGTGGGGGGAAAAAATAAATCTAGATTTCCCCCAAGGTTGCAAAAAAAGCAGAGAGCCAATTCCTGCGAGGCTGCCTTAATTTAGCTCTGCTGTTGCCACCTCATTGGGAAGACGCTTCCAACCATCAGCCACAATTAACTATTTTTTTCAACCTCGGTTGTGCGAAGATGAGTGGACTTCAATTCCCAGAATCCCCCAGCCGGCAACCCCTCCCCTCTCCCCCAGGGGCCAATCTTTTATTTCAGCACAAAAGTGTCCTTTTGCACCGTCGGAGGCAACCCACAAGCCCCACCCCTCCATAATTGTACTCCAACTCCCATCGTCCGTCATCACATCCCAACGCTGGCTGGGGAATTCTGGGAGCTGAAGTCCAGCCCTGTCTTCAATTCCAACCAAGGTTGAAAAAAATACTCGCTTGCAAAAAATAAAAATAAACAAGGGCAAAACTCACGCATCCGGATAGACAACCAGGATGACACAAAGCTGCACACAGGACAATCCAGCTGTCACAATGACCTCCCCCCTCTTTCAAGGGGAGGGGGGCACGTTTTACGACCCAACCCATCCTGATGTTTCCATCCCTGACCTCCCATTGCAGCCAGGCGCCCGCTAAGTAGGGCTTTTTCTCTCTCCAGGCACCGCTGGCAGAAAAAGCCATTGTATCCCAAAAGCGGCTCCCCGTCTCCTTCCAGCCAGATGCCCTGCAGATGTGCTGGCCTTGAACCACTCTTTGCATCTCCAGCCAGATGACCCACCGATGGGAATCGGAGTCCGTGTCCAGAGGCCAAGGACGGGCTGTCCTCCCTTCCTTCCTTCCATCCATCCACCCACCTCTCCCTCTCCCGGGGGAGAGAAGATGCCTTCGCACAACATCTGGATCGCATCTTGGGGAAGACACACACACACACCGCAGGTTGGGGGGGGGGGGACGGCTCTCCGAGAAGCCAACCTCGCAGGGTCGGTGTTTAAAAATGCAGGCAATGAATGGAAGAGAAATCCATGTTTCTTTCTTTCTCTCACCTTCCTTCCTTCTCTCCCTCCGTCCTTTCTTCCTTCCTTCTCTCCCTTTCTTCCTTCCTTCTCTCCCTCCCTTTCCTTCTCTCCTTCCTTCCTTCCTTCCTTCTCTCCCTCCCTTCTTTCTCTTCCTTCCTTCCTTTCTTCCTTCTCTCCTTCCTTCCCTGCCTCCCTCCTTTCTTCCTTCCTTCTCTCCCTTTTTTCCTTCTCTCCCTCCCTCCCTTCTCTTCCTTCCCTCCTTTCTTCCTTCTCTCCTTCCTTCCCTGCCTCCCTCCTTTCTTCCTTCCTTCCTTCTTTCTCTCCCTTTCTTCCTTCTCTCCCTCCCTTTCTTCCTTCCTTCTCTTCCTTCCCTCCTTTCTTCCTTCTCTCCTTCCTTCCTTCCTTCCCTCCCTCCTTTCTTTCCCCTACCATCCCAGAAACACGGGTGACCTCCATTTCTTCCCCAAGCCAATCCCTTGGCAAGGCAAAGGCTTTCCAAGCAAGGAAGCGCACTCTGCACTCTGCACATGCTCCGGAGCCAAACAGGGCAAAGTGGGGGGGGGGGGGAATCGGCTTTTTGGGGGCTCTTTTTGAGCACACAATAGCAGCGGAGAAGACGGCGGGCATCCCTCCGGGGCCGCGCGCGCGCCTGCAAGAAAGCCCAAAGCCGGGAGCGCGCGCAATCCACGGGCTCCCGGCTTCCTCGCGGTGGGGGGCGCGCCCGGATACATGCGCGTGCCCGACGGTCCCGAGCAGCAGCAGCAGCAACAGAAGCGGCGGCGGCGGCTGTCACGTTGCAAGCAGCCTCTCTTTCGCGATATGGTGGGGGAAAAGCGGGGCAAGGGGGGCGCGCGCGCGCCGGCCCGGTGCTCGTGCCCGCCCTCCCCGCGTCTTGCACGGACGTCTGAATGGTGGGGTGGGGGGGGGGGGCGGCTCTCCCGGATATATTTTTTTCCTTTTTGCAAAAAATCCCCGAATCAAGCAAATTTTTTTTTTTGCAAAAATTATATTTGCAAAAAAATAATAAAGCAAAAAAAAAAAAACGTCCCCGGTCTTTCTTTCTCTCTCCCTCCCACCCACCCCCCCGCGCCCCCTCCCCATCTCCGGTCCGGGTTCGAAATCTGGGCGCCGCCTCTGCCCTCCTCCGCCTTCCCCGCTGCAACGTGCAAAGAAGATGCGTGTCCGGGTTGGAAAGGCGCGTTGGGTTCCTTGCGAGGCTTACCTTATTTGCGGACCGGCAGGCTTTGAGGTCTTCGGAGCGGGGCGCTGCCTTCCTTCCTGCCGCCGCCGCTTCTGCTTCTTCTCCTCTTGCCCCGCGTGGAGACTCGGCGTCCGCTCCCTGCGGCCCAGGCGGTGGCGCCGCCCTCTCCTTCCTCCTCCGATCGGGGGCGGGGAGACCCAGGATGGGGGAGAGGAAGCGGGAGGGGAGGAGGCGCGGGGAAAAGCGAGGAAATCTGGGCTTCCTGACGGGCGGAGAGGGAAGGAAGAGCTGCGAAGGGCTTCTGAACATGTGCAGAGCGCCTGGTGGGACGGGGATACACACACACACACACACACACACACACACACACACACCAGCGCTCCTTTTAACCCTGCAAAACGGAGGAGAGCAGAACGGTTTCCCATTTGATTCTCTTGGTGGTCCTCGGTTTGCAACGGTTTCGTTTAGGGACCGAAATGGCCAGAACGGCGCTGCAAAAAAGCGCCTTGGGATGGTTTCGTACCTACGGTTGTTTGATTTGCAGCGTCCCCGTGTGGTCCCTTGATCACAATACAGACCCTTGGAAACTTGATTCGTAGCTATGACGGTCGCAGTGTTCTGCTGGAGAGGAAATCTGGATTTCCTGAAGGGCGGGGGGTGGGAGAGGCGGGGAAGGAAGAGCTGCAAGGCGAAGGGCTTCTGAACATGTGCAGAGTGCCTGGTGGGTCTGCAGGAGAGCAGAACTAAGGTTTCCCACCTGCCTCTCTTTGCGGTCCTTGGACAGGTGGTCCTCGGTTTACAAAGGTTTCATTTAGGGACCAAAGTTGCCAGAACGGCACTGCAAAAAGCAACTTGGGATGGTTTCACACCTTGCGTCCTCCCCCGTCCCGTCCCCCCCCCCCGCTCTAAATTCAGACGCTTGGAAACTTGATTCGTAGCTATGACGGTCGCAGTGTGATCCCCTTTTGGGATCTTCCGGAAGTCAGATTTACTTAACAACCATGCTACTAATTTATCCCTGGCAGCGATTCGCTTAACGACCGTGGCAACTGGAGGCTTTCAAGAAGAGATTGGACTGCCATTTGTCAGAAATGATGCAGGGTCCCCTGCTTGGGCGGGGGTTGGACTAGATGACCCATAAGGTCCCTTTCCAACTCTGTTATTAAGGTGGGTTGCAAAACCGGGGCAAAACTCACTCAGCCACCGTCTCGCTTAGCAACGGAAGCCCGATTTCACTTCACAATCCTGTAAACTAAGTTAAAACAATTGTAAGTCATTCGCTTAACCATCGGGGGGGGGGGGGTCGTAAAATGGGAAAACTCAGTTAACAACTGTCTCGCTTAGCAACAGTGGGCCTGAATGGCGGTCGTAAGTGCAGGACTACCTGCAGATTGGCTTTTTTCTTTAAGTGGGGGGGGGGAAGCACTTGTTCCGTGCAACATTGAATGTACCTTTGGGGGGCATGAACTCGCACCTGTTTTAATGGGAAACGTAGTGGATGTTGCATTAACTGGCTAAAGCACTCTGCACCCAGTGCTCCCTGGAGGCCAATGACATTTAATGCAGGAAAACACCTTTGAATGACCTTCCCTTTTCTCTTGGAACAGTGGGGAAATCTGGGTCTTCTGAATTCATCGGAGCAGTAGTTTAAAACGCCCCCCTCCCTTCTTTTAATATTGCGCAAGTAAATCTTGGAAGGGAGAAAAGGGGGTGAAAATGTTTGGGACCCTTGCATTTCAGAGAGCCCAAAGGGCATCTAATTTGAAGGCTGAGTTTACTTAAGGCTAGATTAGATTAGAATAGAATAAGAGAATGAATAGAAGAACTGAATAGAAGAACCGAAGAACGGAATAGAATGAATAACAATGAATGACAGGATAGAATGTATTTAAAATAGAATAGAATATAGAAAATAAATAAAAACTATGGAGAACAGAATAGAAGAATAGAATAAGGGAATGAATAACAATGAATAAGAATAGAATATATATAAAATAGAATAGGATGTAGAAAATAAATATAAAATATGGAGAACAGAATAGAATAACCGAATGAATAACAATGAATAACAGAATAGAATGTATTTAAAATAGACTAGAATATAGAAAATAAATATAAACTATGGAGAACAGAAGAATAGAATAAGGGAATGAATATCAAAGAATAAGAATAGAATGTATATAAATTAGAATATAGAAAATAAATAACCGAATGAATAACAGAATAGAACAGATGTATATAAAATAGAATATAGAAAATAAATATAAACTATGGGGAACAGAATAGAAGAATAGAGTAAGGGAATGAATATCAAAGAATAAGAATAGAATGTATATAAATTAGAATATAGAAAATAAATATAAACTACGGAGAACAGAAGAATAGAATAACCGAATGAATAACAGAATAGAGCAGATGTATATAAAATAGAATAGAATGTGGAAAATAAATATATACGATGGAGAACAGAAGAATAGAATAAGCGAATGAATAAGAATAGAATGTATATAAAATAGAATAGAATATAAAAAATAAATATAAAATATGGAAAATAGAATTAAATAAGCGAATGAATAACAATGAATAAGAATAGAATATATATAAAATAGAATAGAATGTAGAAAATAAATATAAAATATGGAGTACAGAAGAATAGAATAAGTGAATGAATAACAATGTATAAGAATAGAATATATATATTGAATAGAATGTAGAAAATATAAAATATGGAGTACAGAAGAATAGAATAAGTGAATGAATAACAATGAATAAGAATAGAATGTATATAAAATAGAATATAGAAAATAAATATAAAATATGGAGAACAGAAGAATAGAATAAGGGAATGAATATCAAAGAATAAGAATAGGATGTATATAAATTAGAATATAGAAAATAAATATAAACTACGGAGAACAGAAGAATAGAATAACCGAATGAATAACAGAATAGAGCAGATGTATATAAAATAGAATAGAATGTGGAAAATAAATATATACGATGGAGAACAGAAGAACAGAATAAGCGAATGAATAAGAATAGAATGTATATAAAATAGAATATAGAAAATAAATATAAAATATGGAGAACAGAATACAATAGAATAAGCGAATGAATAAGAATAGAATAGATTTAAAATAGAATAGAATGTAGAAAATAAATATAAAATATGGAGTACAGAAGAATAGAAAAAGCGAATGAGTAACAATGTGTAAGAATAGAATATATATATTGAATAGTGTAGAAAGTAAATATAAAAAATGGAGAATAGAATAGAATAACAGAATGAAAATTAGAATAGAATAACAGAGTCGGAAGGGACTTTGGCGGTCTTCTAGTCCAGCTCCCTGCTCAAGCAGGAGACCCTATATACCATTTCAGACAAGTGCTGTCTAGTCTCTTCTTAAAAACCTCCAGTTATCTCCCACTTAGTGGGCCAGCCAGGTCCTCCCCCCCCCCTCGCCCCCCCGCCAAAAAAAAGCTTGGAAAGATGAAGGTTTTATCTCCGGGCGAAATTAAAATTTCAGATTTGCTTGACTGTAAAACTGGATGGAAAGAATCTAGGAAGAAAGCCAGAAAACTTGAAGAGAGAATCCCAAAAGTGCTTTTTTCAAGAAGCAACTCGACTTTCTGTTTTGTTTTTTTTCCTTTGAAGACGTTTTCGCTTCTCATCCAAGCAGCTTCTTCAGCTCTGAGTCAGAACCGAAGAAGCTTCTTGGATGAGAAGCGAAACATCTTAAATGGGAAAAAACACCCAATTGCCTAGTATCTCTCTATATAGTATATATACTATACTATCTCTATATAGTATATATACTATACTATCTCTATAGACCAGGGTTTCCCAACCTTGGCAACTTGAAGATGTCCGGACTTCAACTCCCAGAATTCCCCAGCCAGCGAATGCTGGCTGGGGAATTCTGGGAGTTGAAGTCCAGACATCTTCAAGTTGCCAAGGTTGGGAAACCCTGCTATAGACCTTAAGAGAAATGAGACAATAAACACCCCAACCTATCAAAAAAGAACTTCTATCCAGGGGACGCGGTGGTTCAGGGGCTAAGACGCTGAATTTATCAATCAGAAAGGTCGGCAGTTCGGCCGTTCGAATCCCTAGTGCCGCATAACGGAGTGAGCTCCCGTTACTTTTCCCAGCTTCTGCAGTTCGAAAGCAGGTAAAAAATGCAAGCAGGAAAATAGGAACCACCTTTAGTGGGAATATAACAGCGTCCCGTGCGCCTTCGGCATTGAGTCATGCCGGCCACATGACCACGGAGACGTCTTCGGACAGCGCTGGCTCCTCGGCTTTGAAACGGGGATGAGCACCGCCCCCTAGAGTCGGGAACGACTAGCACAGATGTGCGAGGGGAACCTTTACCTTTTCCAATTTTCTGCAAAGACACCCCAACAACTTGTGTCTTGCGTCTTTCCCCGCTTTTCTCCAAATCCTGAAGGTCGAAGTTCGTCGGCTGCTGTGAGATTCCCCCCCCCCCATTCCCACGTTTTTTAATTTTCCCACCAACCCCCAACTCCACGATCCGGGGAGGGGGAAGACGGGGCGGGAAAAAACCAAAACAAAACGAAAAGAATTATTATCGTTATTATTAACCCCGAGGGACGACAAAGAGCAGGGGAGAGGGAGGGGGAATGAGGGGCGGGGGCGGCCTTGAGCATCGCCCAGTGAAGGACAGAGTGCGTGAGCAAGGCGGGTCCTTGTGATTTGGGGAGGGGGAGGGAGGAAGCCTGCCCCTGCAGGCCAGTGGAAGAGATTTGGGGGAGATGGTGGAAGAAAGGAAGTGCAAATGGAAGAAATTGCAGGCAAGGCTAAAACAGCCTATATTGCTTGTCCTTGGTCTAGCAGACAAAAACATTGGGTCAAGTTGAGTTGTGTGAATGAACAGAAGAGCCGGGAGTGACGAGTGACCAGGTGGGGAAGCCAGGAAGAGTCAAACGGGACCAGCCCGTAGTTCTATAGGACGTCAAGAGTGTGCGCCCCCCCCCCCCCCACTTCTAATTCAATATTGATGATCCAGGAGGGGCTGGCCGGCCGCGGGACTGTCTTCATCTTCTCGTTGCCGGCCCCATTCCGCCACCAGAGGGTCGGGCTCGGGGAGCATAGAGTCTTCTTGAGGGGCGGCGGAGGGGGGTTCCAGAGGCAGCTGTGGGCTAGGGGTGCTGGTGGCAGCCTCGGGGACTGGTCCTGGAGCGGGAGCCTGCGGGAGAAAGGGAGAAAAGGCATGAACGTTATATATGTGTGGACGGCAGCGAGATTTAGCGCAAAAAAACCAACAACGGAAGGACGCTTTTGATTCCCGGAACGGATGAAGGGCTGCAGAAGTTGGTGGGAGTTTAACGGTGATGGCTAAACCGACTTGCTTTGATTAAAAACAAAAAGAAACCGTGAGCCAGTCACGATCGAACTGCTGGCAGTTGGCAGAATTAAGTCTGCAATACTGCATTCTAACCACTGTGCCACCACAGGAATAGAATAGAATAAAATAGAGTAGGATTCAGAATAGGATTCAGAATAGAATAGAATACAGAATAGAATACAGAATAGAATAAAATAGGATTCGGAATAGAATAGAACAGAATACAGAATAGAATAAAATAGGATTCAGAATAGAATACAGAATAGAATAAAATAGGATTTAGAATAGAATAGAATACAGAATAGAATAGGATTCAGAATCCTATCCTATCCTATTCTATTCTGAATCCTATTCTGTTCTATTCTATTCTGAATCTTATTTTATTCTGTTCTGTTCTATTCTGTATTCTGTTCTATTCTATTCTGAATCCTATTCTATTCTGTATTCTGTTCTATTCTGAATCCCATTCTATTCTGTGTTCTGTTCTGTTCTGTTCTATTCTATTCTGAATCCTGTTCTATTCTGTATTCTATTCCGTTCTGTTCTATTCTGCAGTATACAAGTCTATAGAATGGAATGGAATAGCAATAGCAATTAGACTTATATACCACTTTCTAGTGCTTTATAGCCCCTTCTAAGTGGGTTACAGAGTCAGCCTCTTGCCCCCAACAATCAGGGTCCTCATTTTACAGACAGAAGGCCGGAAGGCTGAGTTCAACCAGGAGCCTGTCAGGATTGAACTCTTGGCAGTGGTCAGCATTAGCCTGCCATACGGCCTTCCGACCACTGCGCCACCATGGCGCTCAGCCACTGATCGTTAAATGATGGGCAATGTGCATAATCAAACCCTGCTCGGCTTTCTCAAACAGAAACAGGATGCCAATTAAGTACCACGTTCGTGCCAGTTTGGGGGTCACCTTGGCCAAGAGTCGGATGGCCATTTTATATTTGGGGGGGGGGGTGTCCATGTTTTTTTTTTTTAAAAAAAAGACGAGGAATTGTGTAAAAAGGAGTTGGGGGCGAGGGGGGGGGTTACCTACCTGAGATTTAGGGCTCCCTCCAATGGTAAGTGTCCCCAAGGCGGCAACAGCATTAGTCGCTATAGAAGAGCTGTCCTTTGTGTGGGGGGGCGGAGTTCCGGGCGGGAATTCGTTCTCGCTGCCCCCTAACCCGTTCAGTCCTTTGCGGGTGGGCAAGCTCCACTTGCTGCAGAGACCCTCGTAGACAAAAGGGGAGAGAGTCCCGAGGCTGGGGTGGAGGGGCAGAGGGGTACGTCCGGCGCCCTCAGCCACGGAAGCCAAGGAGCTGGCGCAGGAAAGCTGGCTTCCCAGGAAATGGGGGCCCGGAGGCCACGAGGCAGCGGGGGTCGGCGGGGGTCGCCCGTCGGTCTGGCTTAGCTGGGGCTGGACCAGCCAGCTCTGGCTCGGAGGAGGAAGGCTGGGATCGGATTCTGCGGAGAGAACAAGGCAAGGAGGTCAGGCCAGCCTGGGGATGGGAGCGCGGTGGCTAGGATGTGGTTAGGGCGCTGGGCTGACGATCGGCAGGCTCGCGGTCAAGACCCAGTTGCTGCTGTGGGATGGGGTGAGCTCCCGTCACACCTCCAGCTTCTGCTAACCCCGCTGTTGTGGCCCACAGGCAGCAGATTCGGACAGTGAGGAGGTTGGGGAGGAACATGGGCCAGTCTTGGAGTCTGGGAAAGGCTCTGTGTCAGAGGCAGAGAGGGAGCCAGCGCCGTCTGACAGTTATCAGCTGCCTTCGGAGTCGGAGATCAGCGAGGCAGAGGAACAGCTGGAGCCTGTTCCCGGAGTGCGCATGCGCAGAGCGGCCAGACGAAGGGAACAGTTAAAGAACAGGGGTCGACTTGGGAGGAAGGCCACAGGTGGGCGATGAATGGCCCCTCCCAGAATAAATAAAAGAGGAGCAGAAGGGGAGTGGAGTTTGCAGGAGACTTATTAGTTCGCTTCATTGGTTCGTGACTCTCCGAGATTCCTTGCCATGTTTTGCAAATCTCGGCCTGGCAGCTCTCCAAGCCAGATAAGTTCTGTGACTGTAAATCCTCCCTCGAAAGACTTTGCTGGAGGTGAAGGAGCAGAATTCACAGCAAATTAATAAAAGGGTTTTTTGTCAGGACAAGGAGTTGGCTTCGTGTTCTTGGGAAGCCTCGGTCAGAATAGATTCCCGAGACAGCTCGTTGTTTCGCTTGGCAGTGCCAACTGTGCTGGGGGGGAACCCAGCTTCGGAGTGCAGAGAGTGGCACAAGGTGGAAGGAAGCGTGTGTGAACAAGTATTTCGGGGAGGGCAAGGTTGAGTTTCGTTCCAAAGTGAGCCAACCCTGCCAGCTCTTCCCCCAAGCTAAGATTTCGAGCCCAATTTTTCCCTCTTGCTTGTAAAACAGGTACCTTGAAATCAGGTGTGTCCAAGAGGGTGGATAAAAATCGATGATTTAAAAAAAAAATTAAAAAATGATTTTTAAAAATTTAAATCAGGTTTTTTTCAATTTTTATATCAAATTTATTTTAATAAAATGCTTTTGGAGTAAAAAAAAATCCATCTAAAGACAGCTTTCTAGTTAAGATGCATGGATGATTTAAGTTTATTCAGCGTGAAACGGAGCTTAGTTATGTAGCACGAGGCTGTAAATATTCTGCAATATTTAAGCTCATTCAGTGAATTCAAGCCCTAACATAACATGCACCGCATTGGCGCATTCCCACAATTTCACACTAACCATGAGATAAAATCATGAAACGAAGTTCAGGAATATTCCTTTATCCCATCGTTTTGCAAATCTACGTACATGACAAACTGTATGATTAATTTCTGAAATGTATCTGCACCACCAGGCTCGAAGTGTGAAGAGGAAGCGAAAACAGTAAGAATGAAAGGAAACTTTCTAAGCAGCTTATAAATACCGTTTCCTCCTCAAACCAGACAAGGTCTTATTTTCTTTTGGCCCCCGAAATAAGCGCTCGGCCTTATTTTCGGGGAGGTCTTATTATTTTTGAGGTGCAGGAGGCGGCGAGCGGGGTCACCTCATGGCTGCTGCTGTGTTGCAAAGTTTTCGAGGGAGGATTTATTTTTGGGGAGAGCTTATTTTAGCGCATGAGCTCAAAAGCCCGATTGGCCCATCCACCAGCCGTCCCATTAAAGTGAATGGGATTGTCGGGGAAACGATAGCGGGTCAGGGGCGGAGCCGCTGCGGGACGGAGATGAAAGCTGCTCTTTAAGGATTAAAATCAATCGACTTGATTTAAATCAAATCCACCCAGGCCTCCAACGTTGCCGACTTTAAGAGCGGTGGACTTCAATACCCAGAAGTCCCCCAGCCAGCTTTAAATCAGGCCTCAAGTGCTCCACCCCAACCGTGCTCCCCAATTCTTCCTTCCAATCGCCTTCAGGAAGTGAGGGGAGCCGAATGTCAACTCTGAAGCATTCCTGAGAATTAATTAGGGCATCTGTTGGAATCCTGACACAGGCAACCTTCCGGAAAGTTTTCTTACCTGCCTGAGATTGGGCACCCGTGGTCCCCGGCTCGGTGGGGTTCACAGCCGCCGGCCCGGCGTTGTGAGCCGTGCTCCCGGGGACCTGTGCGCTGTGCCCGGGGGGGTTATTGCTGAGAGACGAGCCCCCACCACAGTCTGAATCTTCGATGTTGCCTCCGCTGTTGCAGCCGGCTCCGCAGCCTTTTTGCAACCTGCGAAAAGAACAAGAGTTGGAAGGGACCTTGGCGGTCATCTAGTCCAAACCCCGCACAGGCAGGAAACCCTATATACCATCTCAGACAGATGGCTGTCCAGTCTCTTAAAAGCCTCTGGGGATGGGAGTATACTAATAACTACTGGAGGCAAATTGTTCCACTGATTAATGGTTCTCACTGTCAGGAAATTCCTCCTTATTTCTACGTTGCTTCTCTCCTTGTTTAGTTTCCATCCGTTGCTTCTTATTCTGCCTTTAGGTGCTTTGGAGATTAGGTTGACCCCTTCTTATTTGTGGCAACACCTCAAATATTGGAAGACTGCTATCATGTCACCCCCCATCCTTCTTTTCCCTAGACTAGCCATACCCAATTCCCGCAACCGTTCTTCATATGTTTTAGCCTCCAGTCCCCTCATCATCCTGGTTGCTCTTCTCTGCACCCTTTCCAGAGACTCAACATCTTTTTTGTATCAACTAGAGATACCCAATTCATCATCTATCATCTAGATGATTTCATCTATCAACTAAACATGCTCAATTCGAGCATCCATTCTTCTTACATCATCATCCTGGTTGCTCTTCTCTGCACTCTTTCCAGAGTCTCAACATCTTTTTTATAGTGTGGGGACCAAAACTGGATGCAG